>NW_013698544.1:0-637 GCF_000517525.1 Limulus polyphemus | reverse complement strand
CCCATTGTCTTGCCGCTGAGTCCACCAGGGGTCGGAAAATTAGAAAAATTTGTCTGTTTGCTGTACAACACAAAGCTATACAGTAGGATATCTGCGCTCTGCCCACTGTAGGTATCGAAACTCAATTTCAGCATTATAAGCCCATTGTCTTGCCGCTGAGCCACCAGGGGCGAAATTAGAAAAAAATGACTCGCGTGTTCTCAACTTTAACGACCTCGTGTAACGACGTAATTTATCATTGATGTTTGATTAAGCTAGCTTTCAGTTATTCGCAAATATAGATTAGACTAGCCTTCAGTTTTTGGCAAATACAGATTAGGCTAGCTTTCAGTTCTTTACAAATAGAGATTAGGGTAGCTTTCAGTTATTCGCAAATATAGATTAGACTAGCCTACAGTTTTTGGCAAATACAGATTAGGCTAGCTTTCAGTTCTTTACAAATAGAGATTAGGCTAGCCTTCAGTTCTTTACAAATACAGATTGGGCTAGCTTTCAGTTCTTTACAAATAGAGATTAAGCTAGCTTTTAGTTCTTTACAAATATAGATTAGGCTAGCCTTCAGTTCTTCCCAAATACAGATTAGGCTAGCCTTCAGTTCTTCACAAATAGAGATTAAGCTAGCCTTTTAGTTCTTCAC
>NW_013698543.1:0-637 GCF_000517525.1 Limulus polyphemus | reverse complement strand
TGCAGTTTTTTGTGTCAGTAGGTTTAGTTTGGCAACTAGGCTATCTGCGCCAAACAACCGGTAAAAAAGCTGCAATTAAAATATGATAAAATGTATAAATAAAGCAAGTTAAAAGCTAAACAATGTCCATAAGGCTGGTACAAAACTCAAATAGATGTAAAAAGGCCAATGACCCGTAAAAAACTAAAAACACAATCAAGCCGGACAGTGTCGCCATCGCCTATGACACCGTCCATCGTCAATAATAAACCCAATAAACACATGTCTAAAATAGTACCGCCCCTGGCCTTCGTAACGGCGGCACGAAAGTAAAAGGTGGGTGGTTGTGATCTGAGCGTCACAAAGGCCACACAATGGCGGGTCAATCCCACATAAAAGAAAATGATAGGTTAAAAAAATTGTGACCAGTGCGTAGCCTAGCTAAGACAACTTCCTCCCTCCGATTCTTACGGAAATTAGACAGCCAATTGACAACAGTAAATTTGATCTGAAAAAGCTTGAGATGAAGCTGCTCACCCTAAGTCCAGTGCTAACTGGCACAAAACCGTGGTCTGGTCACAGGACCATAGTCCATATATGGAACAGGCAAAGATGTGACAGCGCCAGAGCAGATGGACTTAGCTGCGGTGTCAGAATA
>NW_013698542.1:0-637 GCF_000517525.1 Limulus polyphemus | reverse complement strand
CTTCTAGTTATTCTGCTTTATAAACTCACACATATATATATATATATATATATATGGATGGATATGGGGTTATAAATATATCTTTACTAATATATGTCTGAAGAAGGTTATTTTGTTTGGATCACTTGAAGGAGAAAGTGAAAAAAGACTGAGGATGATAACAAATATAAGTCATCAATTTTTACTAACTTAATAATTTTTGGACAGATACAGTCCTTATTTTAAGATCATACCAACATTTCCTGAAATGATTCCGAGAAAGCTATTTATAGCTCTTACAATGCAACGTATAATAATTCAAACAGGCATAAATAGATCGGTGTTATCAAGACGAAAGTATTCAGCTTAACCCAGAGAAGATGCATATACAAATATTCAGTGACTAAGTTATGCCCTCATTCATTATCTAAACGTTGGGGTATGGCCGAAACCAAAACATAGTTGACTTATGTGACTTATCTTTTACAGAGTATCATAAGTAAATCACTGGCAATTCAAACGTCATTACAGATGTTATTCTACTCAGTGATGACGATATACCCTCTACTGGACACACACGGGCATGAGTACCTCCGTGAGAGATAATTATATAAAACAAATGTCTTCACCAACATTTCAAACCTAACAACTCCATGGA
>NW_013698541.1:0-637 GCF_000517525.1 Limulus polyphemus | reverse complement strand
AAGCTTGGCTCGAACCATAACGGCATGGGACGGGGGGAGGACTCCCCCATATTTTCTATGCTAGCCGTGGCCATTGAATTCAAACCTAGAAAAAAAAAACACGAACGACTTTCCAGGATAGATATATACAAATCTCTATTCTTCACTCAAAGGGACAATTCGCTACCGGGTCAAATTTTGTTGGCACATGTGTCCCCCGATTCCGTCGCCTTTGCATAATACAAAGAGTTGGGTTAATATGTGCAATTTTCTCTTGGTTAATCTGCAAACGACGAGATACCATTCGTTAGCCAAAAAAACAAAATAAAGTTATGATCTGTCACAAGTTCGAAAGGTTGCACTTTCAAAGATTCTTAATATAAAGGTTTCAAGGAGTACTTGTTTCGTTCAAGTTTGTCATACCTGGCATGGTCTGGTGGTTAGAGTGGGCTCGACTCGCAACCTGAAGATCACGGGCTCGAATCCCCGTCACCGAATATGGCTCGACCGTTCAGCCGTGGGAGCGTTATAAAGCGTACGTCAATCCCACTATTCGCTGGTAAAAGAGTAGCCCAGGATTTGGCGGTGGGTGGTGTTTACTAGCTCACTTCCTTCTAGTCTATCATTGCTACCTTAGGGACGGCTAGCGCAGATAGCT
>NW_013698540.1:0-637 GCF_000517525.1 Limulus polyphemus | reverse complement strand
ATATATGGAATGTCTTATCCATATGCTCTTTATCTACTATTTTACTGCATAGCACTGCATTATATAACGTGTATTCTGTATTTTCTCACTGCAATGCTTTGTTTATCTTTCTACTGTTTGCTAATGACATGCTCTAAATCCCAAAATATCTCATAATTATCGTCAATTTCTGATTGTAATTCTGAACTTTTATTAATTGTGTGTTTTTCAATTTTGATACTACTTAATTAAGGCGTTCACATTCGAATGTTTTCTACCAGGTTTGCGTATAGCTTCGAATTTCATAGTCTTGCATAAACAATGACCAGCTAATATAGAAGATGGGTCCTTTAATGCCATCTCAAGGGTGCACGATCTGTGATTCTGGTAAATTTTCTACCATACAAATAACATGTGAAGGTTTTAATAACAAGCACTACAGTTAAGCATTCTTGTTCGGTTTTTTCATTTCGGATTTCCCTACCTGTCTACTCTGATGAGCTATAGGCTGTTCCCTTACGTTTTTGTCTAATTGAGACAAAACTGTGCCTAAAGCAAAACCTGAATATTTTACTAAAGTCTGGGTAGCTTAAAATTGGTGCTATTAATAGTAAGTCTCTTAGTTTTTAAATGCTTCTTGCTTTTGATCTGTTCGTCG
>NW_013698539.1:0-637 GCF_000517525.1 Limulus polyphemus | reverse complement strand
ATTTTGTTTGGCACCCCTCAGCATAGCTTGTATTTGTTCCATATAGTATTTGGTAATCAGTATTTTGTTTGGCACCCCCTCAGCATAGCTTGTATTTGTTCCATATAGTATTTGGTAATCAGTATTTTGTTTTCGTTTATGGGTTCTTAAAGCACTGATATAGTTTCATCCCACTGACCTTGTGGTTGTTTGACCTGTGCTATAATTCAGAAGACCGGTTTGTGATTGATAGTGAAGTTGATTTAAATAAATTAATTAATAATCAGTTATAAATTATATCTAATATATAGTGTTATGCTTTTGAGTCTTTACTTAAGTCTGATTTGTAAAGGATTTAAATAAAACTGATAATTATGACAGTTCATTTGCTTAATCTGGTACATACAATAGTAATTGTTGTTCATGAAAACTGTAATATTTATATAGTGCTTACGCCACTGTATTGTCCGTAGTATCCCAGCCGGACAATGATAGGAGGTAAAATCTCTTTACTTTCTCTCAATGTTGAATTTAACCAATAAAATATGAGAATTAATTAACTCTAAAGAGAATTTAGGTCTGCTAGTGAACAGGTGTCACATGACTACTAAACTATGTATCTGTCTGCTAGTGAACAGGTATCACATGACTAAACTAT
>NW_013698538.1:0-637 GCF_000517525.1 Limulus polyphemus | reverse complement strand
GATTGATGTTAACTAAGAAATGTCCATTACAACCTTGAACAAAGAAAAAATCTGTATCAAAATATGAGCACCATGCCAAGAAAGAGGATATGTATAAGGGAAAGGTGCACAGTAGCCCTGAACAAGGAAAGAAATTTGTGTTAGGAAAGGTGCATAGCCCTGAACAAGGAAAGAAATTTGTATAAGGGAAAGGTGCATAGCACTGAACAAGGAAAGAAATTTGTATAAGGAAAGGTGCATAACCCTGAACAAGGAAAGAAATTTGTATAAGGGAAAGGTGCATAGCCCTGAACAAGGAAAGAAATTTGTGTTAGGAAAGGTGCATAGCACGGAACAAGGAAAGAAATTTGTATAAGGAAAGGTGCATAGCCCTGAACAATGAAAGAAATTTGTGTTAGGAAAGGTGCATAGCCCTGAACAAGGAAAGAAAGAAATGTGAGAAACAGAGCATCACAACTCTGTGTTAAAAATAAACCTGTGCCAGGAAAGCTGCATCAGAGCCCTGTAAGAGGAAAGAAATCCTGTGGCAGGAAGATTGCATTAGAACCCTGTACAAGGAAAGAAACTTGTGTGAGGAAATGTCCATCACAGCTGTGTTCAAGGAAAGAAACTTGTGTGAGGAAAGGTCCATCACAGC
>NW_013698537.1:0-637 GCF_000517525.1 Limulus polyphemus | reverse complement strand
CTAGCTGTGTTTTCCCTACCGGGGCATCGAAACCTGATTTTTAACTTCATGACACTGAATACTTACTTAATAATCTATCTTTTACTCCCACCCCCGGTGGCTCAGATTATTATTTTAGACAGACAGCGATTAAAATGATGTTCAACATAAGGAATTGTTTAAAACGGGAGGATATATCCATTGAATAACGTGTCTTAAAATATCGACAAATGAAGTATTAATATCTCCTAATTAATTATATTTACGATGTTTTGAGTTTTCTTTTTTATTCTCTCCAGGTGTTACTCCTGCTGGAAATAAACTTTATCGTTTTTTCTTTTGTTTTTGTCAATATCATCTTGTTTCTTTGTTCGGAAAATAGCCCTTGTGTAGCATTGTGAGAATTCTTGTTTCTTTGTTCGGAAATTTTCACAATGCTACACAAGGGCTATCTGTGAATAGCTTCCACTGATATTGAACCGATAGACTCTTGGGCTACTTTTTTTCATTGTTACTCTTTTAACGCACCCATGGCCCCAAAGTGTTAAGAGCATTTTTTGTAACAACTCTAATGAACAAGCGCACATTTTCCTTTCATGTGTCTTGAAGATATTATCTCATAAACCGTAACACAAATAAAACAATTTTTTGTGCTAAA
>NW_013698536.1:0-637 GCF_000517525.1 Limulus polyphemus | reverse complement strand
CTGTAATAAATAAATGGTTTAATTTAGGTCCTACCCAATTGTAATAGATAAATGGTTTAATCTAGGTCCTACCCAACTGTAATAGATAAATGGTTTAATTTAAGTCCTACCCAACTGTAATAGATAAATTGTTTAATTTAGGTCCTACCCAACTGTAATAGATAAATGATTCAATTCAGGTCCTACCCAACTGTAATAAATAAATGGTTTAATTTAGGTCCTACCCAACTGTAATAGATAAATGGTTTAATCTAGGACCTACCCAACTGTAATAGATAAATGGTTTAATCTAGGTCCTACCCAACTGTAATAGATAAATGTTATAATCTAGGTCCTACCCAACTGTAATATATAAATGTTATAATCTAGGACCTACCCAACTGTAATAGATAAATGGTTTAATCTAGGTCCTACCCAACTGTAATAGATAAATGTTATAATTTAGGTCCTACCCAACTGTAATAGATAAATGGTTTAACTTAGGTCCTACCCAACTGTAATAAATAAATGGTTTAATTTAGGTCCTACCCAACTGTAATAGATAAATGGTTTAATTTAGGTCCTACCCAACTGTAATAAATAAATGGTTTAATTTAGGTCCTACCCAACTTTAATAGATAAATGGTTTAATCTAGGT
>NW_013698535.1:0-637 GCF_000517525.1 Limulus polyphemus | reverse complement strand
GTGACACATCATACAACAGGACATCATTCATACATCTATTAAACTGTACAGGTCGTATACTCCACATTTCTTAACACATCATACAACAGGACATCATTCATACATCTATTAAACTGTACAGGTCGTATACCACACATCATGCAATAGAATAATTTCCATCACTAGTACATCTATTAAACTTAGTGGAGTTAGTATACAGAAGAACAAGTGTAGTGATATAGGTGGAAATAAACAGATTTTAGAGATACAGGAGGACTATTATTTGTGAAATTAAAATGAACAAGCTGTATACGGGTAAAATAGCTTGAGCTTTAACTGTTGTTGTCGACTAAGATAAATGTAAGAGTCACAACACGCTGAAAGACAGAAAACTAAAGACGAGACTTTTACAGTGATTCGTGACTTCTTTAAGACACAAACAAAGCTGTTTCAAAAAGCTTTCACGATTCACCCCCTTCCTCTCTGTAATCGACCAATCAGAAAATGTCTCATGTTTCGAACATTCATAGAGCCATCGTGTTTGAACTAAAACACAATAAAACTACCCCACGAAACAGCTACAGAAAATAAACCAAGGGACGAATTGGGACATGACCTCGACCACAATTAGGACATTTCAAACCAGAAGATAAGTATA
>NW_013698534.1:0-637 GCF_000517525.1 Limulus polyphemus | reverse complement strand
TTTTATAAATTTAGTTTCAACATATTGTATGAATTTATATTATTTGTTTGTGCAAAAACCTTTTAAACTAAACCTATCATACAGATATTTATGCAACGATTTATAAGCAAGTATTGCATATTTTGGTTAAATTAAATCAGTTCAACTTGAGATGAGAAAGCAGTCGGCCTTTGTTTAGTTTCTAAGGGATTAGGGAATTAGATCATACATTATTTGAAAGTGATTGGAGTAAGCGGCTACCTTTCTTGTTCAGCCAGTATGGAAACTAATCGTTTAATGTACATAATATATATATTTTTTTTTCGTTTTGAGAATTATTTTGTGTTGTTAACCCAACATGTGGAATTACAACTAACCTAAATTTCCTAGGCCAGTTTATTGTTATGAAAGACTATAATCTTATATTCTGGAAACAGGTGCTAGGTCAGACAGAGACCTGTCGGCGTGGGTTTGAGAAAAAAAACATAAAAGACAGGAGTTCAACGAAATAAATCAAGAATACTAGGAGGTGTGTGAGAGAGAACGAATAAACTAAGAGAGGCGAAGGAAGAAAGTAATTGGGTCTATTAATTTCAAAATACATTTTGTAAATTATTTTTCACCAAATTTCGTGTGTTTAATTGATTTATTAGTTATA
>NW_013698533.1:0-637 GCF_000517525.1 Limulus polyphemus | reverse complement strand
GTTTTTTGCGTCTGTTTTAATTAAACTTCGGGTTTGCACATATGTAACTTCAGTGTAAATATATTTGGTACCTTATAAATTACACAAATAAAATATATTTCTTCTAATAGAGTAAAACATAGTTTTTAGGGCCACGTGAATAAGTCTTATTCAGTGTAAAAAAATATCAACGTTTGGTACAAGTAAATGAACAGTAAAATAACGTGCTTCGGTTAAAGCGGTTAAAAAGTAATTGTGTTTTAAACCGATACCGAACATCCAAAGTAACAAACTTAAGGGCAGGAAGAGTTCATGTTTTAAACAGATAGTAAAAAAACACAGAATAATCTACTATAGATTAGGTAGTGGTTGTGTTTATACTGATATTGAATACCCACAACATGTTTAATGTTAAGTTGTGACTTGGCATAAAACGGACAGTTAATACCCAGAGTACCGCGTTGTTTGTTATTGTTAGGTAATGGTTGAGCTTTAACCGAACAGTTAACACCCAAAATAACGCGTTGTGTTTTAGGTAATGGTTGAGCTTTAAACGAAGAGTGAAAACCTATAGTAACACCTCGTGTGTTAGATAATTGTTGTGCTTTAAATAGTGAACAGCCATAATAACGTGTTTCGTTTTAAGTGAAGGCTTCGC
>NW_013698532.1:0-637 GCF_000517525.1 Limulus polyphemus | reverse complement strand
GAGACCTCCACTACCTGTAAGGGAGTCTCTGCCTTTGCACCATTTTCAATTCTTTCCCTCTCCCATATTTGTTCCTTCTTAGTTCCAGATTGCCTTTTATTTAATGTGCAGGCTCTGTGATACTATGCTGCTCAAATGGCTTCATTTGTGGTTCCTTTTCCCATTTGTTTTTTTCCCTAGAGCCTATTGGTGTCTCATGACCTTTTTCCCCATCACCATTACGGATTACACTTGTCAGCTTCTTCAGTTGAATTCCTCTTCCCTTTCTTCTGTAGGTCACCTTCTTAATTGTGTCTCCTCTCATCTGTTTCAACATATCATCTTGTCTCTGGTGGCTCAGTTTCATCATCCTCTGGAGGTGATTTTCCAGGCCAGACTGTGGACTACTCCTCATACTTTTGTCTCTTATTGCTTGTTTCATCTGACTGTATTCTTCTCTGGTGGATATCATTTCCTTACAGTGGTGATTTTTCATGATCCAGTTTGACTCTGCCTTGGAAAAGTGTAATTTTTCTGTGATTTTTTTTTTATCCCAGGTGCTTCTCCTTGTGTCTTCATTACATAATCTGATCCCGCTCAGTGGCAAGTGTTGCCTGGTCAGGTTTGCCTTACTTTAACCCACACCTGCTACCTTTAA
>NW_013698531.1:0-637 GCF_000517525.1 Limulus polyphemus | reverse complement strand
TGTACTGGAGTTCCCGAATTGTTACCTGACAGGATCTTCACATAATTTGCTCGTCTTCACATTTTGGCTCGAATCTGGTTAATACGAGTTTTCCAATTTAATTTAGAGTCATGCGTGATAACTAAAGATTTTGCTGACTGGAGGAGAGATTCATTCATACACATTTAAGATGGATTTCTTTGCACGTTTGTTCCTTTAGAAAATAAGAGATTTGTGTTTTAGGGACGTTGATTTTAATTCTGTGTTTTTGACAGTACTCGATAGTACCTGGCCCTCCCAGATCCTGACAAAAGGATCTAAATCCCGATCCAGATATCCAAGTCAATTTGACACTAAAGATTTACTCTGCGACTAGAATAGCAACAGAAAGCCCACAAAGAAACTACTTAAAACTAGATTCATATATTTAACTAAGTTAGAATTTCACTAATAACGATAATGAAGATTGCTACTATTTAAAACTAGATTCATATATTTAACTAAGTTAGAATTTCACTAATAACGATAATGAAGATTGCTACTATTTAAAACTAGATTCATATATTTAACTAAGTTAGAATTTCACTAATAACGATAATGAAGATTGCTACTATTTAAAACTAGATTCATATATTTAACTAAGTTAGAATTTCACTAA
>NW_013698530.1:0-637 GCF_000517525.1 Limulus polyphemus | reverse complement strand
TTTTAACAAGACGTACTGACAACAAGAAAGATTACTATAATCATTTATTTTCTAGTTGGCTAAAAGATATTTTTACCACTATTGTTATGGATTATTTTTACAGTATTAGTGTATTTTAGTATTACAAGATATTAAGTAATAAGTATTCATTAAAATTCTGATATTTACGTGTCACATTTCCACCTTTCAAATTTACTTAATTACATTAACCTTCTCGTTTTTATTGCTGTAGAATACTTATTTTAAAATCAACAACAACCAATGAATTCTCTGCAAACCTTCTTTTTCATCCTTGATTTTCTGAGCATCTTCCTGTTCTTTTTTCAGTTTTTCGATATGAGCCTTCAAAAACAGAAACAAATGCTGAAATACTGATTTCAATCAAATCCTTCAAGGATAAAATTCTTCATAACCTCAACTGAATATCAAGTTATACTTTCTATAATACATGGTATCATTATATTTTTGTTTCAATCTGTCCATCATTTGACTAGCTCAAGAATTCATTTTCTAACAACTTTATAAACTGCATCAGTCAAACAAAGTCATTTCAATTATTCCTTAGAAATATAACTTGAGCCACTCCCAAGTATTTTCTGTGTAATTTGGTTGATGGATGCACATAAGTACAAGTTTT
>NW_013698529.1:0-637 GCF_000517525.1 Limulus polyphemus | reverse complement strand
TGTGATATTTAATACTGGACTAACTAGATGTGATATTTAATACTGGACTAACTAGATGTGATCTTTAATACTGGACTAACTAGATGTAATCTTTAATACTGGACTACTAGATGTAATCTTCAATACTGGACTAACTAGATGTAATTTTTTTATTGTATATCAATGACTACAATGTTGAGAAATCACAAATCTCCCATTCTGTTTAATCCCAAGCTAAAACCAACAATTATATTACACAGCCAGATGACCATCATATCAGTTACTTTTGATATTTACAATTTCATCTTATGGTGCACTCTGTATAAATCACCAAGATTTGTTGGTTAAACACTGTTTTTAAAGCATCGATGTGGATCATTAGAAAATTAACCAGGAAAAAGAGCAACAACCTGAAAATCTCCGAAACCAAGTTGTCATCATGCAAGCTCGTATCTGCCACTGTCTTGTCGTGTTTCACGTCAGTTTATGTAAACCCTTTCCAACATTTTGAACTCTAAGAGTGGGTTCATTTGTACTCACTGTCTTGTCGTGTTTCAAGTTTAATTCACGTCAGTTTATGTAAACCCTTTCCAACATTTTGAACTCTAAGAATAGGTTCATTTGTACTCACTCTCTTGTCGTGTTTCAAGTTTAATTT
>NW_013698528.1:0-637 GCF_000517525.1 Limulus polyphemus | reverse complement strand
TGTATATACCTACATAATTATTTACATTCCTTTAGCGCCATCTAGAGTTAAACACCCAGAGTTTATAAAACGTATGTCCAGTACGTTATTTATTCTAAACCTTCTTTGTTCAGTACAATATATATATTTTTATTATTTCTATTGTTTCTCTAATATTTAATCCCTACCTGATTTATCATTATAACGATACTCCAGTCAATAACATGAGATGTGCCTGACACGCTCAAGGATAATTTTATTACTTTTGTTAGGCCTAATAATTCTCCATATCAGGCGTTTTACACCACTGAAATTTGCTGTATTAATGCTTGTTTTGTATACGATGGTTAAGCCAAGATATTTCTAGAGTCTAATAAAAAATAATACTAAAATTTGTTAGACTATACAAAGGTAATATTTAGGAGATGTTTAGGGTACCATGAGACTGATTCAGTAGCGAACAGTTTAAGTACGTGGGAATTAGAAGGTCAGTAAAATCAATTCAACCTAAGTTGACACATTACTGATAGATACAGTATAGACTAGCTTAGTAGCTACAAGATGGCACCACCGTTCTCTCCTCCAGCCAGTGTCGTAAAGTTGACTTCGACATCAGTATGTTTGAAAACAATGTGCTTATAATCATGTTGTGGGTCTT
>NW_013698527.1:0-637 GCF_000517525.1 Limulus polyphemus | reverse complement strand
GTAAGTCCAGAGTTATCATGGTAAGACAGTCTGGAGGTATCTCAGTAAGTCCAGAGTTATCATGGTAAGACAGTCTGGGGTATCTCAGTAAGTCCAGAGTTATCATGGTAAGACAGTCTGGAGGTATCTTAGTAAGTCCAGAGTTATCATGGTAAAACAGTCTGGAGGTATCTTAGTAAGTCCAGAGTTATCATGGTAAAACAGTCTGGAGGTATCTTAGTGAGTCCAGAGTTATCATGGTAAGACAGTCTGGAGGTATCTCAGTAAGTCCAGAGTTATCATGGTAAGACAGTCTGGAGGTATCTTAGTGAGTCCAGAGTTATCATGGTAAGACAGTCTGGAGGTATCTCAGTAAGTCCAGAGTTATCATGGTAAGACAGTCTGGAGGTATTTTAGTGAGTCCAGAGTTATCATGGTAAGATAATCTGGAGTTACCATGGTAAGATAATCTGATGAGATAGAAAGTACGTATTAAACAGAGGAATGTTCACACGTTGTACGTATCAGTAAACATGAATAGCATGAATTTAAGTACATCTCCTATACTGTTGTTGTAGTATACGTAAGTACATCTTCTATATTGTTGTTGTAGTATACGTAAGTACATCTTCTATATTGTTGTTGTAGTATACGTAAG
>NW_013698526.1:0-637 GCF_000517525.1 Limulus polyphemus | reverse complement strand
ATGCATATCTATAATATTACAAGAATTTTTTTTTTTAGATCTTTGTTCGGATAAAAACATGTTTGACATTTCCTAAATGGGCCTAGTGGTTCCAGAATTGTGAATTCATGAAATCGTGGTTGATGCACACATGCGCTCTTCACTTTGGGACTGCAGGAGCGTGATAACACTGGCGGTCAAATATCCCACAATTCGGTCAAACAAGAAGAGCCCCAGAGCTTAAAAACAGGGCAAACTTACCACGAACTAGATAAAAAGTAACCAGGAAAATATAATGCCATGCAGCTTTAGTATACACACGCTCTAATAAATCAGAAAGTGAAGGAAAGCATGTCATTATCCCGTTTAGCAATATTTGTATAGAGAAAGGTATTGCGACAACTTTAGAGTAGAGTTTCTTTTGTAAGAGCAGTCATGCCTAATATACTACGTCACGTTTAATACTGAATTATCCTGTTTCTCTATATATACGTATGTGTGTGTGTTTTAACTTAGTGTTAAACGTTGCCACCATATGCGAAAAGCTAGAAAACTTCTACAAATCAGTTTTCTTAATTCAAAGTTTAGTAAAGGAAAATATATATACACTGAGTGGTCACAAGTAAATAGACACCTTCTTTTTCGTCATTTAACTGAT
>NW_013698525.1:0-637 GCF_000517525.1 Limulus polyphemus | reverse complement strand
TCCCAGAGTCTTCAGAGTTAACTACATTAACATCAACTGACAAGTATTTGTTGACTAAGATATCAAATTTACGTTTCAGGATTTTTTTCTCTTTCAAGTTTCTCTAATGAAATAATTAAAATGCATTGTTCCTTGGTCCAGTTTTTAAAATCAACTTGATACATGTGTTCAATTAAATTGAAATTTCTTTCACAAATTTTCTCATGTCTATTATTCTTTATGAACATACAATTTATAAGATCATTTCTTAAACCACTTAAAAACTTTTCCAACCTATTAATACCTCTTTAAAATATCTGGTAATTTAATCGTATTTCTTAAGCCTTCAGGAACTAAAGCGTATCTTCTACAATCTAGAAGAAACTTTAGTTGTGCTTTAGTCCTTGTAAGTTTTAACGAGTGTTGTAGGAAAACCATACTTGCGTTACGATAAAGCAGGTCGACGCCGAAAAAACTATTATTTTACTAGACATATTTATTAATGCAAATAAACTCCATAAACTTCCATAATATAATTTTATTCCTCAACATTTCGCTATTATATTCTGAGATTACTGTTAATGTTTGTTGGGCATCAGGTGTCATTAAAATTATTGTATGGATTTGATTGATGGAATTATTGGACTTGTTATTCGTT
>NW_013698524.1:0-637 GCF_000517525.1 Limulus polyphemus | reverse complement strand
ACTACCTGATGAATGATCAGGTCTTAACCTACTATCTGACGAATGATCAGGTCTTACATTACTACCTGATGAATGATCAGGTCTTAACCTACTATCTGACGAATGATCAGGTCTTACATTACTACCTGATGAATGATCAGGTCTTAACCTACTATCTGACAAATGATCAGGTCTTAACCTACTATCTGACAAATGATCAGGTCTTACCCTACTATCTGATCAATGATCAGGTCTTACACTAATATCTGATCAATGATCAGGTCTTACACTAATATCTGATCAATGATCAGGTCTTACACTACTATCTGACGAATGATCAGGTCTTACACTACTATCTGACGAATGATCAGGTCTTACATTACTACCTGACGAATGATCAGGTCTTAACCTACTATCTGATGAATGATCAGGTCTTAACCTACTAACTGATGAATGATCAGGTCTTACCCTACTAACTGATGAATGATCAAGTCTTACCCTATTTGCTGATGAATGATCAGGTCTTACCCTACTAACTGATGAATGATCAGGTCTTACCCTACTAACTGATGAATGATCAAGTCTTACCCTATTTGCTGATGAATGATCAGGTCTACTATCTACATAAATATCGGGTCTTACCCTTCTATCTGATGAA
>NW_013698523.1:0-637 GCF_000517525.1 Limulus polyphemus | reverse complement strand
GACGATCAATACAGAAAACATAAAATGCAAGCTTAGTTGATTTAACTGAAATTTTGATCATTAAAAAATAATGACATATTTATAGGGAGTCAACAAAACTGTTTTTAATATTTAAAAGTAATGCCGTACCTGAGGATCGAACTCAGGGCCTTCAGATATTTCAAACTAATGTTATTTATTAGGAAACTGATGGGCTGTCTACTGCACTACGTTTGAAAATTTAAATGGAAAAGGTTTTAGAATCTGAATACATTTCAGAGATTTTTATATTTATATTAAGTAATAGTAAGGGATAAGCTCGTGCTTCGCATACGATGTATGGACTAAAATTATTTGACTACTGAAACATTGTTTTGGAAAAATATATATATAGATGGGATTATATCTTTTACCTCCCGCGTACAAAGCGTGTGATGTGACATATGAGCCAAAGCCTGGAGTTTTTTTCACATATGCAGTAATGTTAAGTAGAATACTATATATATGAAGGGTATATGTTTTAAATAGATAAATCCTTTAAGCTGCTGTTATATTATGTAGTTGGACATGAATAAAACAAAAACCTACTATGCAGTATAAAAACGTGGAATAAGTATTGTTACGACAGTGGAAGTCACGTGACGCTGGTAACACGTGA
>NW_013698522.1:0-637 GCF_000517525.1 Limulus polyphemus | reverse complement strand
AAGAAACATACTAGTTAGTCTTAACATTAGATAATAAAAATTGTAAATAAAGTAAGATGGTGAAACTACTGCGTGTCACCTTGGTTCACCAGAAAACAGACTAGTTAGTCTTAACACCAGCTAATAAAAATTATAAATAAAGTAAGATGGTGAAACTACTGCATGTTACCTTGATTCACCAAGAAACAGACTAATTAGTCTTAACACCAGATAATAAAAATTATAAATAAAGTAAGATGGTGAAACTATTGCATGTCACCTTGATTCACCAAGAAACAGACTAGTTAGTCTTAACACCAGATAATAAAAATTTTAAATAAAGTAAGATGGTGAAACTACTCCATGTTACCTTGATTCACCAAGAAACAGACTAGTTAGTCTTAACACCAGCTAATAAAAATTGTAAACAAAGTAAGATGATGAAACTACTCCATGTCACCTTGATTCACCAAGAAACAGACTAGTTAGTCTTAACATTAGATAATAAAAATTGTGAATAAAACAGGTAAGTATGTTTTCTTAATTCTAAATTGATTAAGATATCTAACAAGATTAGTCACTCAAGTTTTTTTTGGTGGCACTTAGAAACACCTTTATTTTATTCACAAATATTCACCAGGTTTAACTGGCATCATCA
>NW_013698521.1:0-637 GCF_000517525.1 Limulus polyphemus | reverse complement strand
CATGTCTGCGGACTTACAACGATAAAATCTGGGTTTTGATACCCGTGGGGGGGGGGGCAGAGCACAGATAGCCCATTGTGTAGCTTTGTGCTTAATTACAAACAAACAAACAATTTAAGAACGCGCGAACCTAGTGCGAGGCATGGTGCACGAGACAGACACCATGAAGCGTTTTTGACGTGATTCATCATATTAATGTGAGTTTTATTACGATTCTGATCGTTGATAAAGGTCATAGTTTAAATGTATAGAGGAGGTTGAAGGCCCCCTCCTTGGTTATGTTTTATAATAGCAAATCAGGTAGAAAAATTAAATCAGAAAGTCTTGTGGAACTTCAATCTTCTAACCCTAACGAAATTTGTCAAATATCTTTATACAGGTTTCCATCACACTGTTCTTTGTCGCTCCAAGCTTTTTTTTACCCCTAACTACATGTAATTTGAATTTTTGAATCGCCAATTTATTCCCACTTAACGAATCTGCCATTTGTCAAAGTTCGGAAAAAAGTAACTACAGCGATCCTAGTGGCAAACACGTGTACTAAACTGATCAGCTTAATCTTAGAAGCTTGTCTGGTTAGGGTACGCTATTCGTAAGCTGTAGGTCGCAGGTTCGAATCCCTATCACCGAATATGCT
>NW_013698520.1:0-637 GCF_000517525.1 Limulus polyphemus | reverse complement strand
TACATCTTTATTTCGTCTTTAGTTAACGTTAACTTTCCTTACATCTTTATTTCGTCTTTAGTTAACATCAACTTTCATTACATCTTTATTTCGTCTTTAGCTAACGTCAACTTTCCTTACATCTTTATTTCGTTTTTAGTTAACGTCAACTTTCATTACATCTTTATTTCGTCTTTAGTTAACGTCAACTTTTCTTACATCTTTATTTCGTCTTTAGCTAACGTCAACTTTTCTTACATCTTTATTTCGTCTTTAGTTAACATCAACTTTCCTTACATATTTATTTGGTTTTTAGTTAACATCAACTTTCCTTACATCTTTATTTCGTCTTTAGTTAACATTAACTTTCATTACATCTTTATTTCGTCTTTAGTTAACATCAACTTTCATTACATCTTTATTTCGTCTTTAGTTAACATCAACTTTCATTACATCTTTATTTCGTTTTTAGTTAACGTCAACTTTCATTACATCTTTATTTCGTCTTTAGTTAACATCAACTTTCATTACATCTTTATTTCGTCTCTAGCTAACGTCAACTTTCCTTACATCTTTATTTCGTCTTTAGTTAACGTCAACTTTCATTACACCTTTATTTCGTCTTTAGTTAACATCAACTTTCCTTACATCTTTATTT
>NW_013698519.1:0-637 GCF_000517525.1 Limulus polyphemus | reverse complement strand
AACATGTTTTTTTGATTTTGTTTTTTTCTGCTGGGTCGTTTCCTTTCGGTAGCTTTCTTGACGTTAAATATCTCATTGAACTTATAGAAAAGGCCCCAAGTTAGATTGGTCGTTCTTTTCAGTATCCCTATTACTTGTGTTAAACATTTCTGAGATACATTAAATACTTTATTTGTCTGTATCTGCACTTTACCTACCTCGGATATTAAACTCTGATTTTTAGCGTTATAAGCCCTCTAGCTTAAAGATTGGAGATCTTTATCTTTAGTTAGATTTTTACAATATTTTTACAATATTTGCTATAACTACGTTAGTGCTTAAAGCGTTGATAGTCCAGTATACTGCTCTTAGGAGAAATAATGTTGTAAATGTAGTTTTCAAAACTTAATAAAGTCCGTGTATTTATGAGCATAAATATGTAAGTTACGTTTGCTTGTTTTTTGTTAAGCGCAAGGCTACACAATGGACTATCTGTACTGTAGCCACCGTGGGTACCGAAACCCGGTTTTTAGCGTTATAAGCCTTCAGACTGATTTACGCACGTAGAAGTTGAATAAAACATTCTCATATACGGTGTTTGTTTCAGAATTTTCTCGCAAAGCTACATAATGGCTATCTGCGCATAACCGTCCCGTAT
>NW_013698518.1:0-637 GCF_000517525.1 Limulus polyphemus | reverse complement strand
CATGAAGAAGTTATACCTCGTTGTTACATATTAAAACAATAGTACTATATTATCTTTACTATAGCGAACATGAAGAAGTTATACATTGTTGTTACATATTAAAACAATAGTACTATATTATCTGAATATACTTTCTAGTTTTATTCAAATTATATTTTTCAAAACTATAAATGACCAAATTACCCGTAGGTTCATGATTTGGTTCGTTACACGGTCCGTAAAAACTCAAGTTCATGATTTGGTTTATTACAGGGTCGTAATAACACAAGTTCATGATTTGGTTTATTACAGGGTCCGTAATAACACAAGTTCATGATTTGGTTTATTACAGGGTCCGTAATAACACAAGTTCATGATTTGGTTTATTACAGGGTCCGTAATAACACAAGTTCATGATTTGGTTCGTTACAGGGTCCGTAATAACACAGGTTCATGATTTGGTTCGTTACAGGGTCCGTAATAACACAGGTTCATGATTTGGTTCGTTACAGGGTCCGTAATAACACAAGGTTCATGATTTGGTTCGTTACAGGGTCCGTAATAACACAGGTTCATGATTTGGTTCGTTACAGGGTCCGTAATAACACAGGTTCATGATTTGGTCGTTACGAGGGTCCGTAATAACACAGGTTCATGA
>NW_013698517.1:0-637 GCF_000517525.1 Limulus polyphemus | reverse complement strand
GTATTTCACCTGTAATATACAAGATAACTGTATTATTGTATTTCACCTGTAATATACAAGACAACTGTGTTATTGTATTTCACCTTTAATATACAAGACAACTGTGTTATTGTATTTCACCTGTAATATACAATATAACTGTATTATGGTATTTCACCTGTAATATACAAGACAACTGTATTATTGTATTTCACCTGTAATATACAAGATAACTGTGTTATTGTATTTCACCTGTAATATACAAGACAACTGTATTATTGTATTTCACCTGTAATATACAAGACAACTGTGTTATTGTATTTCACCTGTAATATACAAGATAACTGTATTATTGTATTTCAATTTAAATTGTTTGATGATTAAACTGACTGATGAGTCTTGATGTATAAACTGAGGTGTATTGATGTATAAACTGATGAGTATTAATGTATAAACTGATGAGTATTGGTGTATAAACTGATGAGTATTGATGTATAAACTGATGAGTATTGGTGTATAAACTGATGAATATTTATGTATAAACTGATGAGTATTGATGTATAAACTGATGAGTATTGGTGTATAAACTGATGAATATTTATGTATAAACTGATGAGTATTGGTGTATAAACTGATGAGTACTGATGTATAAACTGAT
>NW_013698516.1:0-637 GCF_000517525.1 Limulus polyphemus | reverse complement strand
CTCTAACCTAACCCTAACCTAAACCTAACCTGACCCTAACCCTAACCAACCCAACCCAACCCAACCTTAACCTAACCTAAACCTAACCTGACCCTAACCCTAACCAACCCAACCTGACCCTAACCCTAACCAACCCAACCCGACCCTAACCTTAACGTTAACCCAACCTTAACGTTAACCCAACCCTAAACTTAACCCAACTTAACCTAACCTAACCTTAACCTAACCTACCTCAACCCAAACCTTAACCTAACCTATCTCAACCCAAACCTTAACCTAACCAACACAACCTAAACCTAACTCAACCTAGCCAAACCTAACCTTAGCCTCACACAAACTCAAACCTAACCCAACCTAAACATGACCTAAAAGAACCCAATCGAATTTTAACCTAATCCCAACCCTAACTGAACCAACCATACCTAAATCTAAAATAACCCGAACCTAACCTATAACCCAACCCTTAACCCAAACCTTATCTTAAACCAAAACCCTAACCTAAACAAACCAAACCAACCCAAACCTCAAACCCTAAACTAAGCTTCACTTCCTATTTTAATCGTCATTTTATGTTTCTTACAGTAGTCTCTCATTAAACTGAAGTCTGCGATCTTTTCTGAATTTGAATGTATGATTG
>NW_013698515.1:0-637 GCF_000517525.1 Limulus polyphemus | reverse complement strand
TCAACTTGATGTAGTATTTTGTCCATCTTTCATACGTACCTGTAACATCTTGACGTAGTATTGTCCATCTTTCATACACACTTGTAACATCTTGACGTAGTATTGTCCATCTTTCATACGTACCTGTAACATCTGGACGTAGCACTGTCCATCTTTCATACGTACCTGTATCAACTTGATTCGTAGTATTGTCCATCTTTCATACGTACCTGTAACATCTTGACGTAGTATTGTCCATCTTTCATACGTACCTGTAACATCTTGACGTAGTATTGTCCATCTTTCATACGTACCTGTAACATCTTGACGTAGTATTGTCCATCTTTCATACGTACCTGTAACAACTTGACAGTAGTATTGTCCATCTTTCATACGTACCTGTAACATCTTGACGTAGTATTGTCCATCTTTCATACGTACCTGTAACATCTTGACATAATATTGTCCATCTTTCATACATACCTGAAACATCTTGACGCAGTATTGTCCATCTTTCATACGTACCTGTATCAACTTGATGTAGTATTGTCCATCTTTCATACACACTTGTAACATCTTGACGTAGTATTGTCCATCTTTCATACGTACCTGTAACATCTTGATGTATATTGTCCATCTTTACATACACAGTTGTAAC
>NW_013698514.1:0-637 GCF_000517525.1 Limulus polyphemus | reverse complement strand
TTTTTGTTCTTGTCGGATAGAGTAAAGAACCAATCGTTATTGTTTGTTCTTGCCGGGTAGAGTAAAGAACCAATCACTTTGTAGAAGATTAGGCCCAATGATGGCCGATAAGAAATTAGTTTGTGTTTTAAGCTAGAGGTCAGTCTAAAAATATTATATAAAATTAGAAAGATAACTCATCACCAGTTTGATATTTGTCAGAAAAGCTGAAACACTGAGGTGAATTATCCGAAGGATAAACACACGAAATATTATTTGTCAAAAAAATTATAAATGACAATGAACAGCATATACAGAAACAACAACCAAAAACCCACCCAATTGACCTAGTTTTCTTCACTTTGAATAAAATCTGAAAAAAGCAATTATATACATATATATGTGTGTATGAACGTGTATATCTAATAAAATAACTTCGTCAGACAGTGAGTAGTTTTAAAACAAAACCAGTAGGCTTGAATTTAGACATGACGACCTCACTCGGCAGGAGTTGTTATTAATACGAAAATATTCCAAATATAACACTGCTTGCAATAACTAACTAGGGTATAACACTGCTTGCAATAACTAACTAGGGTATAACACTGCTTGCAATAACTAACTAGGGTATAACACTGCTTGCAATAACTAACTAGGG
>NW_013698513.1:0-637 GCF_000517525.1 Limulus polyphemus | reverse complement strand
AAAAATCCTTACCGATCAAACACCCGTAAACTATGTTTCTTATTGATCGTGGATTACAGATGACTCTTATTTCACTGGATAAAGTAGTCACGCAGACAAATTTAAGTGATTTATTTAGTACGCAACGTTCCAACATGATAGGCGTACAAAAAAACCACAATGAACATGTGTGATTAAGATAGGTAGTGTATTTTTGCCATACATGATATGGGACTAGGTCAAAGGAATTACGTGTTCTTATGTGCATCATGGTGAATTTAACCTCATGACCAGTAAGAACATTTGTAATAAGAACTTTATATACGTATATTTTAACGGGATACTTTTTAACACTAAGGTTTATCTGTTTGTTTGTTATTAAGAAAGAAAAAAAAAGATATATAATGGTATACATTTGCTGTGCCCACTTCGGGTATCGAGACTTGATTTTTAGCGTCACAAGCCTTCAGACTTACCACTGAGCCACCGGGAAGCATTATCACTAAGTGTTATTGTACTAACACTTCATGACCTTGACTGGGTTACACTTTTAAAAATAATCAAATTGTTTGTTTGTTGATTAGCGCAAAACTACACAATGGACTACCTGGCTGTGCCAACTGCGAGTATGAAAACGTTGTTTTTGGCGTTTTTAGCC
>NW_013698512.1:0-637 GCF_000517525.1 Limulus polyphemus | reverse complement strand
TTTACTCAGAAGTTTTTTTTACCATATATATATCGTGGTGACTTTTTATTAACAAGTTTTTATATACCATATATATATATATCGTTGTGAATGTTTAATCACAAGATTTAGTTACCATGTACATGAACATCGTTGAGAATGTTTAATCAGAAGTTTTTATTTACCATATATATATATCGTTGTGAATTTTAATCAGACGTTTTTATTTAACGTATTGATATATCGTTGTGAATTTTTAATCAGAAATTTTGTTTACCATATATATATATATATATCGATGTGAATCTTTAATCTGGAGTTTTTATTTACCATATATATATCGATGTGAATATTTAATCAGAAGATTTTTTACGAAATGTATATATATAGTTGTGAATTTTTACTCAGAAGTTTTATTTTCCATATATATATATATCGTTGTGAATTTTTAATAAGTAGATTTTACCAGGTATATGTATATCGTTTAGATGTTTAATCAGAAGTTTTTATTTACCATATATTTATCGATGTGAATATTTATTCAGAAGTTCTTATTTACCATATATATGTATATATGTATCGATGTGAATGTTTAATCAGTAGTTTATATTTACCATATATATCGATGTGAATTTAATCAGATGTTTTATTTACCATG
>NW_013698511.1:0-638 GCF_000517525.1 Limulus polyphemus | reverse complement strand
CAACAAATTAAACGTACAGAAACTAATATCTCTTAGTTACTCATAGGGATGGAAAATCTATTATTAATTTAGTGTACATATATATATATATATTAATATGTGAATCTCAAATCTCACCTATGCCGAGATAGCACATAAGGTCATGTGCTGTACTCTGGCTTAATTGTCATAAGCAGATGAGAATGGTGACTCATTTACCTCTTTAGACAGGATGTTAGTACAGCAGAGGTTATACATATATACGTATAAATAACTTGAAGGGTTTATATATTGCCAAAATAAGTTAATTTATTGACAAGTAACGTTTCTGGCTCCTACCCTTCTTCAAACATAAATGCAGTCTAGTAAGGACTTAAAAGGGACACGTGAAACACGTGGTTTTAACAATACAGGTCGGTGACGTCGAGAAGAATCCGATTTTTTATTATTTATTTTTTTCGGAAAAGGTCGTAAAATTGATCCACGGGGTTTAAAATTCATCGTAGACACAGCCTTGGCTACAAGAGATTTTAAGTACTCTCTTTTGGTAATATACTAAGTAATATTTTATGTTTTAATAGAAGTCATCATCTTCACTGCACAACCTGCGAATCCTTAGTATCTGGGACTGATTATGTGATCCTATATGGAAGAGAGAA
>NW_013698510.1:0-638 GCF_000517525.1 Limulus polyphemus | reverse complement strand
TAGTGTTAACCTTTTGTTGGTGCTACATAGGTCCCTGTATATAGTGTTAACCTTTTGTTGGTTGCTACATAGGTCCCTGTATATAGTGTTAACCTTTTGTTGGTGCTACATAGGTACCTGTATATAGTGTTAACCTTTTGTTAACTCATATAATAACCACGTCTTTATACACTAGTTTTTCATTAGCTTCACAATGCCTTTTTTTTTAAAGATTGCTTCGCGTTTCACGAATCATTATTGGGTATGTCAAAGCTATGACACGATGGTTCTCTTTTTACAGAATATAACGTTGCAGTATTCGTTACGAACCAGATGACAGCTGATCCTGGAGCGACAATGACGTAAGTGTTTTGTTTGATCTTACTAACCTAAAATATCAGATAATTCATTACGGCACATTAACACCATCCACGTTTAAGTACATTGTACCGTACAGAGTCGATCATCTGTAAAAGTTATGTGTTATAACAGTTTTCAGGTAGACCCCAAGAAACCGGTTGGAGGTCATATTTTAGCCCACGCCTCTACCACTAGGATTAGCCTGAGGAAGGGCAGAGGAGAAACGAGAATTGCCAAGATCTATGATAGGTGAGACCAACTGGTATCATCTTCTCCGGTATATATATACAGGGTGGGCC
>NW_013698509.1:0-638 GCF_000517525.1 Limulus polyphemus | reverse complement strand
CAGTGGTTTCTCGTTATTTTCGACGGCTTTTTACGCTAGTATAGCTAATAAAAGGGGGGGGGGATGTCTCATAGATTAATTTACTCTAATCCTGCCTGAAAGAATTTAAAGGCCGCAGATATTGAGGATTCCCTCTTGTTTACTTAAAAGTGTTTAAAAGCTAAACGTATTTGTTACAAAACAGATGTCTTCGACTGCTTGATTTGAACATTTGTTGTTGCATTAGATAAATAAAAGGTAGTTAGAATTCAGAAATAAATAAAACCATGTTTTTTAATCGATCGCCCATACTTCAGATATACGTCACGGCTAGGAAGTGCCCGTCCATAAAAGGAAATGGATAATTCATGTTATAAGTTAATCAAAACATTAATTAATAAAAAACAAATCCAAAAGCTAAATTTCTTTTAATTAAAAAACAAATCCAAAAGCTAAATTTCTTTTAATTAAAAAACCTTTACTTATAATTACAAAATAACTATTAATTTGTTGTACTGTCTGTGACTGTTAAAAATGGTAAAAGCAATAAAATAGCTATTAACACATTGTACGGTCTGTGGCTGTTAAAATTGGTAAAAGAAACAAAATAGCTATTACCACATTGTACGATCTGTGGCTGTTAAAATTTGTAAAAACTA
>NW_013698508.1:0-638 GCF_000517525.1 Limulus polyphemus | reverse complement strand
ATTAGACAAATCTAGAGTAATATTCTCAGATAAATATCTATGGGATATATGCCACTGTCTTCAGTAGTTTGTTAGACAAATCCAGAGTAATATTCTCAGATAAATATCTGTAGGATATGTGCCACTGTCTTCAGTAGTTTGTTAGACAAATCCAGAGTAATATTCTCAGATAAATATCTATAGGATATGTGCCACTGTCTTCAGTAGATTATTAGTCAAATCCAGAGTAATATTCTCAGATAAATAATCTGTAGGATATGTGCCACTGTCTTCAGTAGTTTTACTGAAGACAGTGGCACATATCCTACAGATATTTATCTGAGAATATTACTCTGATTTGTCTAACTATTAAAAAGCCATCCAGAAGTACGTCAGTAGTTATACGTCTATGAAGGCCATCCAGGAGTACATCAGTGGATATACATCTATATAGGCCATCCAGGAGTACGTCAGTGGTTATACATCTATGTAGGCCATCCAGGAGTACGTCAGTGGTTATACATCTATGTAGTCCACCCAGGAGTACGTCAGTGGTTATACATCTATGTAGGCCACCCAGGAGTACGTCACTGGTTATACATCTATGTAGGCCACCCAGGAGTACGTCACTGGTCATACGTCTATGTAGGTCATCCAGG
>NW_013698507.1:0-638 GCF_000517525.1 Limulus polyphemus | reverse complement strand
AGAGAGAGAAGGGGGGGGGGCAAATTCTTACGGAAGTTCAGGGGCGTAGCGGCTCTTGAAAATTCGAGGATTCCCCTAAACGGCCTAAAGTGAAAATTCAGTATGTGGCCTAGAATTATATTGTAACTTTAGAACATGCGCAGTTAAAGCGTATAACTGGTATTTTAATGTCAAGATATACATACATATATATATCGATAAGAAAGACAGATTTACAGGTTGACACGAAAAAGTCAGAATTCCTTATGTCCGTACTGCTGTTCTATCACTCCAGCCGGCTTGCGGGTTGACAGGCAGTTCTGGACCCCCTGTAAGGCAGTCCTTCAAGGCACGCTTCCTGTGAATGTCAGGGCTGCGAGGGTCTACGCACAAGAATGTGGGGCGAGTAATCCGCGACCAATGCCGTGCGTCGCTGTACAGGTCTGTTTCGTTCGTTACGCGAAGCCCATTGGCACGTGAGGTTTTGCGCTAGAATGTTGTTGCTCGTGCATTGTTCATCACCGATAACCGAAGTAGCTACAAAAAAAAAGAAATAACAACAACGAAGAAACCGGAAAGAAACTTGGCTGAAAACAGAAATGAGGAGAAATCGTTAGAATATGAGTAAACTTTATTGAAGGTAAGGACAGGGGGAGGAT
>NW_013698506.1:0-638 GCF_000517525.1 Limulus polyphemus | reverse complement strand
CTAGTACAAACACAACTATAGAGGTGTTTCTAAACTAGTACAAACACAACCACAACTTTGGCTAGTGTCATTTAAACGATAAAATGAACATTTTGTTGGGTCTGTGATCCACTTATCCGATTTTGTTGAAGTATATTTTGCGCCACCCCCACCCTTCAATGGTACAACGGTAAGTTTGCGGACTTACAACGCTAAAATCCAGAGTTTCATTCCCCACAGTGAACACAACAGATAGTCCAATTTGGCTTGACTTTCAGATAAAGAAACGGATATTATTTTAATTAGTTCTATACACCATTATTTCTTTTCTCCCTTCTTTCAAGATAGGTTGGTGTTTTATTATAACAGAAACAAGAAGATGGAACCGCTTGTTGGGTTTTTCCGGTTTTCTTAGAAACCAGTGTTTGAATGAGGCGAAGTCTTCTGACCATATCTCTTTAGCCTCGAGCGGGGTGAAGATAAATTATCTATTTCTGAGCATCCTTGATTCTTAAAACCCAAACACCTACTAAGAACAAACAAACGTGAGAACCCTACTCAGATGTAATGGCCATTCTTAATAACAACAAATCTACCGAACGGTAAGTCAATGTACCAATTACACTTCAAAAGTTTTGAGACGGCTTGACATAATCTTG
>NW_013698505.1:0-638 GCF_000517525.1 Limulus polyphemus | reverse complement strand
GATATAATGAACATATCATTTTACTTTATAGAATATTTATACCACAATTTTTCGAGAATAAATTCCAACAAACGTCTTCTTAATTTCAGTATCCAACCTTGTGCAATTTGAAGTCTATTGTATGTCTGTCTTATTTAACTTAGTACTCATTTTACTCTTACAAAATCAAGCCTTATCATAAGCTTGCATAACAAATATAAATATTAGTATTGATTTTCAGCACGAATTCGTTATTATTTATATTCAGAACTACTAATAAAAGTTACTGCGGCATCCTTAAACAGAAAGCAGAGCATCACTTGAAGCGGAATGTTACTGCATCTAGACAAGGCTGGACAAATGCACAATTGAATATTCATACATCCCACAAAGAGTGCCCTTGTAACGCTAAATAATGTGTAATGCAATCCACTTTTTCTCTTCTGTTGTGTCAACAAATGGCGTAAATCAACTTATTTGTTTTGTATTTTGTGTTAATATATGTCACAAGTTTACTTGTTTGTCTTATGCTGTGTCAATATCTGACGTAAATTCAGTAACCTCAAATCCCACCAAGTAACAGGCAAACATACGCCTTAATGAGTATTAACAATAGTACATAGATAAATTAACACAATACTAACCTAAGCAATCATTTC
>NW_013698504.1:0-638 GCF_000517525.1 Limulus polyphemus | reverse complement strand
AAAAAAAATAAACCAACAAAAAAAACGGTGTCTATCGGATCTAAATTATATTCTCCTTCCGCCCGACCGGACGGAGCTAAAAATCATATTCCTACAGCTGGACAGAGATGATAAAAAAATATATACACGTGAGCCATCGTAGTCTTGAACGCTCTGTTTACCCTTAATCCTAAATTATTTTCACCTGTATGGACTACAAATAGAGGTTAATTAAGTCCGATAGAAGTGTCCCCAGCACTCTGGGGGTTCTGTACTTTTTATTACGGTTAAACATTTAACTCTTCTCGATCAGCACAAGTTATATTCTAGATATAAGAAAAAGTTATGTTATATCTAGGCCTAATTATTTGAAATATATAAATACGTATGGGGGTAGGTTGAACTGTTACAAAACAAAAAGCCTTAATAGTAGGTTAAACCCCTTAAATCAGTTGGTAGACCATTCGATATATCGGGTTCCAATTTGACCAGGGGAAAAATACCTTTGAAATTACCATACTTGTAATTCATAATATTAATACCACATTTGTAATTCATAATATTAATACCACATTTGTAATTCATAATATTAATACCACATTTGTAATTCATAATATTAATAACACAATTGTAATTCATAATATTAATAACACACTTGT
>NW_013698503.1:0-638 GCF_000517525.1 Limulus polyphemus | reverse complement strand
CAACTACAGCCTATTTATTAACAGCTACAGTTTCATTATCAACTACAGGCTATTTATTAACAACTACAGTCTCATTATCAACAACTACAGCCTATTTATTAACAACTGCAGTCTCTTTATCAACTACAGTCTCTTTATCAACTACAACTCATTTATTAACAACTACAGCCTATTTATCAACTACAACTCATTTATTAACAGCTACATTCTCTTTATCAACTACAGCGTATTTATTAACAGCTACAGTCTCTTTGTCAACTACAGCTTATTTATTAACAGCTACAGTCTCTTTATCAACTCCACGGTATATTTATTAACAACTACAGTCTCTTTATCAACTACAGCCTATTTATTAACAGCTACATTCTCTTTATCAACTACAACGCATTTATTAACAACTACAGTCTCTTTATCAACTACAGCCTATTTATTAACAACTACAGTCTCTTTATCAACTACAACTCACTTATTAACAACTACAGTCTCTTTATCAACTACAACTCATTTATTAACAACTACAGTCTTTTTATCAACTACAGCCTATTTATTAACAACTACAGTCTATTTATCAACTACAGTCTATTTATTAACAACTACATTATCTTTATCAACTACAGTCTATTTATTAACAACTACAT
>NW_013698502.1:0-638 GCF_000517525.1 Limulus polyphemus | reverse complement strand
GTCCATGTTTAACACTGAACTTAGGTGGGATAGCTAATCTGCGTGTCGAGGAAGCCCATGTTAAACACTCAACTTAGGCAGGATAGCTAATCTGCGTGTTGAGGAAGTCCATGTTTAACACTGAACTTAGGTGGGATAGCTAATCTGAGTGTTGAGGATCTTTCGGAAAAAATTTTCAGATTAGAAAAATGTTAACTTTTGATTATTTGGATAGTTAAGATAATCAAAAAATATTAATAACTGGAAAAACTAATTTGATTATTTGGATAGTTAAGATAATCAAAAAATATTAATAACTGGAAACCCTAATTATTTTCATGAAAACTGATATTATCGTAATTTTGATTGTTCAACTGTTGGAATAATCTAAAACACTAATTTTGACTAATTGGTTTAATTGTAATTAAAGTTAGTGAAATATTGTGCATGATACTAATTGAAGTAATCAATTACACCACATATAGTTAATGATTTAAGAAATGACCTAACAATGCTCATGACATTATCCACTCAACGTGCTTTATGTGTATCCTCGTTTATAAAGCAAATAAAAACATTGCGTACGACAAGATATCGTATTGAAAGAGTTTTTAAGCTGAACACTCGTAATGGTCGAGATCTTCAAAAGTACAGTAGGG
>NW_013698501.1:0-638 GCF_000517525.1 Limulus polyphemus | reverse complement strand
CCCAGGCTAGTTAAACCACTACATTGTATCCCAGGCTAGTTAAACCACTACATTGTATCTTAGTATTGTTAAACCACCACATTGTATCCCAGGCTAGTTCAACCACCACATTGTATCTTAGTATAGTTCAGCCACCACATTGTATCTTAGTATGGTTAAACCACCACATTGTATCCCAGGCTAGTTAAACCACCACATTGTATCCCGGGATAGTTCAACTACCACACTGTATCCCAGGCTAGTTCAACCATCACGTTGTACCCCAGGCTAGTTCAACCACTACATTGTAACTTAGTATGGTTAAACCACATTGTATCCCAGGCTAGTTCAACCACCACGTTTTATCTCAGTACAGTTCAACGACCACATTGTATCTTAGTATGGTTAAACCACCACGTTGTATCCCGGGATAGCTCAACTACCACGTTGTACCCCAGGCTAGTTCAACCACCACATTGTATCCCAGGCTATTTAAACCACCACATTGTATCCCAGGCTAGTTAAACCACTACATTGTATCCCAGGCTAGTTCAACCACCACATTGTATCTTAGTATAGTTCAGCCACCACGTTGTATCTTAGTATGGTTAAACCACCACATTGTATCCCAGGCTAGTTAAACCACCACATTGTATTCT
>NW_013698500.1:0-638 GCF_000517525.1 Limulus polyphemus | reverse complement strand
GAATGGTACTTTATGCAACATATGTACAAACTGACCAGATCAGAGATCTTCTAGGGTTTGTATGTATAACTGAATGGTACCTTATGCAGTATATGTACAAACTGACCAGATCAGAGATCTTCTAGGGTTTGTATGTATAACTGAATGGTACCTTATGCAGTATATGTACAAACTGGCCAGATCAGAGATCTTCTAGGGTTTGTATGTATAACTGAATGGTATGTAATGCAGTATATGGACAAACTGACCAGATCAGAGATCTCCTTGGGTTTGTATGCATTGGTACCTTATGCAGTATATGGACAAACTGGCCAGATCAGAGATCTTCTAGGGTTTGTATGTATAACTGAATGGTACGTAATGCAGTATATGGACAAACTGACCAGATCAGAGATCTTCTAGGGTTTGTATGTATAACTGAATGGTACCTTATGCAGTATATGGACAAACTGGCCAGATCAGAGATCTCCTTGGGTTTGTATGTATAACTGAAAGGTACTTTATGCAACATATATGGACAAATTGGTCATATCAGAGACCTTCTTGGGTTTGTATGTATAACTGAAAGGTACTTTATACAACATATATGGACAAATTGGTCATATCAGAGACCCCCCCTTGGGTTTGTATGTATAACT
>NW_013698499.1:0-638 GCF_000517525.1 Limulus polyphemus | reverse complement strand
AGAGAGGCAATACATGATATAGCTGGTTATTATAGTATGTGTAGATATTTATTGAAAGAAATATTTAGAATCAATAGAAAACCTGCATGAAGCACAGAAATGATGAACTGTTATTAGAAAGAGCTTTGGCTATAGCAATAAACATGTTTTTCATCATACAGTTTGTGTAAAAGTGAAATTTGAAAAACAGAATTTTATAGCTCTTACAATATAATAGCTTTAGGTCGGATCTCGGGCTTTCTTAAGCTTGGTAGAATAATAGGTTCGATTTGAATAAACTACAAGATATGAGAAAATGGAACTTAGAAGTAACTTAGAAGCTGAAACATGAACAACAAGCTGGTTATCATATAAAGAAAGATAATTCAACTGATAAATAAAGAACACCAAATAATAAAGTGACAACTAACAAAAGTAGATATTTATTAACTTTATGTAATTAGTAAGGTGGATATGATCATGAAACGAGTTTAAGAGGTAAACTTTGTTACTGTACAGAGTTACTTTCCACCACAACTATAAATATGACAATAATTAATACTTACAGAGACTCGTCTTACTTCTTTCTCTCTCTCTTTATGTAAAAAAAAATATGTATATTAGCGAAATATTATTTCAATAAGTAAGCGTAAGATTTA
>NW_013698498.1:0-638 GCF_000517525.1 Limulus polyphemus | reverse complement strand
TGTTGGTTGTTGCTGGAGTAGAACAGTGAAGAATGTTGGTTCTTGCTGGAGTAGAACAGTGAAGAATGTTGGTTCTTGCTGGGGTAGAACAGTGAAGAACGTTGGTTCTTGCTGGAGTAGAACAGTGAAGAATGTTGGTTCTTGCTGGAGTAGAACAGTGAAGAATGTTGGTTCTTGCTGGAGTAGAACAGTGAAGAACGTTGGTTCTTGCTGGAGTAGAACAGTGAAGAATGTTGGTTCTTGCTGGGGTAGAACAGTGAAGAATGTTGGTTCTTGCTGGGGTAGAACAGTGAAGAATGTTGGTTCTTGCTGGAGTAGAACAGTGAAGAATGTTGGTTCTTGCTGGAGTAGAACAGTGAAGATGTTGGTTCTTGCTGGAGTAGAACAGTGAAGAATGTTGGTTCTTACTGGAGTAGAACAGTGAAGAACGTTGGTTCTTACTGGAGTAGAACAGTGAAGAATGTTGGTTCTTGCTGGGGTAGAACAGTGAAGAATGTCGGTTCTTGCTGGGGTAGAACAGTGAAGAATGTTGGTTCTTGCTGGGGTAGAACTGTGAAGAATGTCGGTTCTTGCTGGGGTAGAACAGTGAAGAATGTTGGTTCTTGCTGGGGTAGAACTGTGAAGAATGTCGGTTGTTG
>NW_013698497.1:0-638 GCF_000517525.1 Limulus polyphemus | reverse complement strand
TTCCTAGTTTTAAACTACTGAGCAGATGGAAGATCTCCAGTCAGCAGCACTTGCTACCATCAGATTCCCCTAGGTTTGAGGTATAACTATACCTAGTTTTAAACTACTGAACAGATGAAAGACCCCAGACAGCAGCACTTGCCACAGTCAAAGACCCTAGGTTTAAGGTATAACTATTCCTAGTTTTAAACTACTGAACAGATGGAAGAACTCCAGACAGCAACAATAGCTACTGTGAGAGACCCAAGGTTTCAGGTATAACTATTCCTAGATTTAAACAACCAAACAGATGGAAAACAACTAGTCAGATGCACTTGCCACCGTCAGAGACTCCTAGGTTTGAGGTATACCTATACCTAGTTTTAAAATACTGAACAGATGGAAGACCTCCAGACAGCAGCACTTGCCACCGTCAGAGACCCCTAGGTTTCAGGTATAACTTAAACTACTTAACAGATGGAAGACCTCCAGTTAGCAACTCTTGCAACCGTCAGATACCCCTAAGTTTGAGGTATAACTCTTCCTAGTTTTAAACTACTTAATATATGGAAGAACTCAAGTCAGCAGCACACGCCACCGTAAGAGACCCCTAGGTTTAAGATATACCGATTACTAGTTTTAAAATACTAAATTGATGG
>NW_013698496.1:0-638 GCF_000517525.1 Limulus polyphemus | reverse complement strand
TTTCTCTTGCACAACTGCGAGATTGAAAACTGACCAGTTACACCAGGTCCCACTACCCAAGATTCTTTGAATAAATGTAACAAAAGAACACCCGTTTGCTAGTTAAATGGAACATAATCCCAAATAGGATGGGGAAGTGAATGAAAAGAAAGGTGAGGAGTAAGATTTTATTTGAAAAGTATGGTTCTTAAAACCTTCACATCTTATATTATTGTAATGTTCCCTACTATGACAAGGAATGAACTCACATTTCACCATTCCATCTGACTGATACTGATACAAATAATTTAGCCAGAAATCACCAGACTGTAAATAGCAATAGGTTCTGAAACAGATACAGGAATCACTTCATTTCTCCACCAAGTTGAACAGGAAAAATAAAGTCAGGCATGCTTTCAGCTATCAACTTGACTGGGGAGAAGTTTAGTAAGTCAGGCATGTTCCCAGATGTTAACTTGAGCTTAAGCTGGGGAGGGATTTAAAAAGTCAGCCATGCTCTCAGCTGTCAACTTGAGTTTAGAATGGGGAGGGATTTAAAAAGTCAGGCATGCTCTCAGCTGTCAACTTGAGCTTAGACTGGGGAGGGATTTAAAAAGTCAGGCATGCTCTCAGCTGTTAACTTGAGCTTAGACTGGGGA
>NW_013698495.1:0-638 GCF_000517525.1 Limulus polyphemus | reverse complement strand
GAACATTTGTTATAATCCATAACAATCATACGTGTTCCCATGAACACGTATGATTGTTATGGATTATAACAAATGTCCAAAACCTTCGTACTGACATAGGCTGGTCACGAGTTTTATAATCAATTTTAAGCTTGTAGGTCCTGGGTAAAATATTCTAAATAAAACGTGGTTTTGAATAGCGTTTATATTCTGTAAATACGCCAGAAGCAGCTACATGTCAAAGTATGGATAAACAGACAATCGATGGAGAATAAACTGGTTGTAACTCAACGTGCGTGTGAGGTGATCAAAGCTAATATCCTGCGCATCAGGTTTCGAAGTAACGCCGTTACACGACATTCGTATGACGTAACGGTTGAAATGGATTCGGTAAAACGTTCGTAATGACGTCACTGAACTTCCAATCTAAACTGGCAAGGGTGTGGCCAAAAGAGAAAGAAAATGGGATGGATAGTAAAACGTCATAAAAAATTGTCTCGCAAAAAAATATGCTGAAATTAAAGAACATTCTTTAAAAACGGAGAATATATATCTAAATAATAAAAACGAACTACGTTATATGGTGATCAGTTGTCAGAAAGGAGAAGTATTATATATATATATATATATAGAGAGAGAGTAAGTTAAAACGCACAGTA
>NW_013698494.1:0-638 GCF_000517525.1 Limulus polyphemus | reverse complement strand
ATCACTACACACCTCACTGTTCTATGTTACTACAGAAGTGTTCAAACAACTACTACTACACACCTCACTACCCTGTGTTACTACAGAAGTGTTCGAACAACAACTGTTACTACACACCTCACTGTCCTGTGTTACTACAGAAGTGTTCAATCAACAACTGTTCTACACACCTCACTGTCCTGTGTTACTACACACCTCACTGTCTTATGTTATTGTAGAAGTGTTCTAACAAAAACTGTTACTACACACCTCACTGTCTTATGTTATTGTAGAATGTTCAATCAACAACTGTTACTACACACCTCACTGTCCTGTGTTACTATACACCTCACTGTCTTATGTTATTGTAGAAGTGTTCTAACAAAAACTGTTACTACACACCTCACTGTCCTGTGTTACTATACACCTCACTGTCTTATGTTATTGTAGAAGTGTTCTAACAAAAACTGTTACTACACACCTCACTGTCTTATGTTATTGTAGAAGTGTTCTAACAAAAACTGTTACTACACGCCTCACTGTCCTGTGTTACTATACACCTCACTGTCTTATGTTATTGTAGAAGTGTTCTAACAAAAACTGTTACTACACACCTCACTGTCTTATGTTATTGTAGAAGTGTTCAATCAACAACTGTT
>NW_013698493.1:0-638 GCF_000517525.1 Limulus polyphemus | reverse complement strand
GTGTGTATGTCTGATTCTTCGTATGTACTGTGTGTATGTTCTGATTCTTCGTATGTACTGCGTGTATGTTCTGGTTCTTCGTCTATACTGTATATTTTAGTTTTTCTAATGTATAGTGTGTATGTTCTTTTTCTTAATAAAGAAGAAGGTTCTTCAAGTAAGAGCTGTAACTACTTTAGAAAGCCTTGAGATGGACACGTTTATGAGCTATAATTAATGTGGAAGAAAAGGGATTTTTCTCCAGTTTGTATTTTTTTGTTAAATTTTACTATCATATTCAGTCTTTTCACACAGAAATAAGTAATTTATTTAAGTCATGCATAGAGATAAGATTCTCCTGTGGCTAACATTTATGCCTTTCGAGAAAGTATGGGGGATTTGCAGGTGTAATTAAACCATTTTTAGCACAAACAAAATTTTCCGAACTTTTTCACTTCAACAACTGGAACTAACGTATATAGAACAAACGCAGTTAATTTCAACACAAGTCAGAAGTTATGTTATTTAAATTTTCATTTCCTGTGTTCTATCGCTAACGTATGAAACAAACAAAAATAAGTGATTAATTTAAATATTTCCAGATGGTTCAAGCCGTGCAGGTGTTACGGTTTCATTTACTGGAGTTGGAAAAGGTAAGA
>NW_013698492.1:0-638 GCF_000517525.1 Limulus polyphemus | reverse complement strand
CTACAACTGAGCTAGTCAAAGAGGAGCAAGGTAGAGGACCCATCATGAGGTGTCATGATTAAGAGACAGCACCCTGGGAATAAGTCAAAGAAGAGGACAGACAGAAGGAAAGAAACTGTTTTAATCCTGACTAAAGCATCTACCACAAGAGCTGCAGAGTCTGGGATTGGTAACCAGAAAAGTGGAGGCTGGGTGTTCAGAGGAGTCACAAATGCATCGATGAGAGACAACTCTGTGGGAAGGATCCAGTATAAGTGATACAGTCAATTTACCACTAAGTTCAAAGCTCATGGGACATAATAGACTGATAAATGAAAGTGATGGTCATGGACTCAAAAGAGAAAATATACAGTCAGAGAGCAGGGTTCTGAAAGCAAGTACCTTTTCTGTCAGTTGCTTTTTACTATAAGAAACAACACTGGCATTGTCCAAATGGATCATAATAAGGTGGCAAGTATGATGAGCATCTGACATATTGAGAATATTGATATGAAGTGACTTGTCCTCTGAAGACCAAACCACAGAAAGTGCAGGTGTCCAAATCTGCCCCACCCAAAAATTGGTGAACAAATGCATATCCAGACAAGTGGAGTAAGAGGGATGCCCAGTGTTGTGTGGAACCAATTCAGCCATGACAG
>NW_013698491.1:0-638 GCF_000517525.1 Limulus polyphemus | reverse complement strand
CTATTTAAACAGTACCGTATATGACATAACTATTTAAACAGTACCGTATATAACAGAACTAGTTAAACTGTACTGTATATAACAGAACTATTTAAACAGTACCGTATATAACAGAACCAATAGTTCTGTTATATACAGTATAGTTTGAATAGTTCTGTTATATACAGTACAGTTTAAATAGTTCTGTTATATACAGTACAGTTTAAATAGTTCTGTTATATACAGTATAGTTTAAATAGTTCTGTTATGTACGGTACAGTTTAAATAGTTATGTTATGTACAGTATAGTTTAAATAGTTCTGTTATATACAGTACAGTACAGTTTAACTAGTTCTGTTATATACAAACAGTACCGTATATAACAGAACTATTTAAACAGTACCGTATATAACAGAACTATTTAAACTGTACCGTATATAACAGAACTAGTTAAACTGTACTGTATACAACATAACTATTTAAACTATACTGTATATAACAGAACTTTTTAAACTATACTGTATGTAACAGAACTATTCAAACTATACTGTATATAACAGAACTATTTAAACTGTACCGTATATAACAGAACTATTTAAACTGTACCGTACATAACAGAACTATTTAAACTGTACAGTATATAACAGAACTATTTTAAC
>NW_013698490.1:0-638 GCF_000517525.1 Limulus polyphemus | reverse complement strand
CTAATATATAGTAACGTATTGAAACATATAGTGGACTTGAAACAAACGTTACATTAACTGTTACTAATATATAGTAACGTATTGAAACATCTAGTGGACTTGAAACAAACGTTACATTAATTGTTACTAATATATAGTAATGTATTGAAACATCTAGTGGACTTGAAACGAACGTTACATTAATTATTACTAATATATAGTAATGTATTGAAACATCTGGTGGACTTGAAACAAATGTTACATTAATTGTTACTGATATATAGTAACGTATTGAAACATATCAGCTGAAGCAATTGTTGCAGAATTTAATAAAATATTGGAAACCATTCATCATTCTGAAATGTCACCTTCATGTTTAACAATTTAAGAAAAGTAGTGGTAATCTACTCATGATTTGCCTTTGGTTCAGTTTAAGAAGATTCACATACATGTAGTTACAATTCAATAAAAAAAGGAACAAACATTACACAAAATGATCCAAGTTCCTGGATAATTAGGTTGATCTTAAGAAATATGACTTCTGAATATCATATACACATTCAACAATTTATTGCTTGTGTGCAATAGACAAATGAATGGGTGTTATTAAGATATATCATATTTCATTTCTAAAGTTATACAGATGTTCCTAACTCAAC
>NW_013698489.1:0-638 GCF_000517525.1 Limulus polyphemus | reverse complement strand
TTTCCTCTTCATATTAGTTTACTTTTTATTACTTACCTCACTGTGGGTTATATTTAAATACTACACACAAGTTCTTACTGAAAGTAGTTTTTTTCCCCATTTTGTTTTTATATAATTTTCTTTTCACTTTTAGCTTGTATGTTTCCTGGTAATGATATTACCACTAAACTGTAGATAACTTAATTAACTTGTTAGTAATTATGAAAAAATATAACAAAAAATACACACAGTTTAAGCTAAGCAAACAATTACTAAGTATAGCTTTTATGAATTAAAGACATGGATTTCAGTTCAGAAGCATTCACACCAAGTATAATCTAATTAAAAAAACTAAAAATTCTGTAGTTTCATTTGTGACTACAAGTTATAAACTTGAAGTTTTAATGAAGAGATGGAATTCATGGATGGTTGGCACTTGCTGAATGAAAACTATTGCTACATCTGAGATACAGAAGTATTGCATAACAGATAACCTACCAAACCAGTTACATCACTGACTCCAGTCATCTTGATCTTCGTAAGAAATCGACAAACCGGTGGTTCTTCTGGGTAACTGGATCCACAAACTATCTTTAAACTATAAATTCTATTTTCGTATGGAGTCTAAAAAACAAAAACAAAGTGCTGTGTAAGAAATA
>NW_013698488.1:0-638 GCF_000517525.1 Limulus polyphemus | reverse complement strand
CACGTACATACAGATGATTCTAGTCAGGCGATGGCACATACATACAGGACGATTTGGTCAGGTGTGGCACGTACATACAGGATGATTTGGTCAGGTGTGGCACGTACATACAGGATGATTTGGTCAGGTGTGGCACGTACATACAGGATGATTTGGTCAGGTGTAGCGCGTACATACAGGATGATTCGGTCAGGCATGGCACACATATATACAGGATGATTCGGTCAGGTGTGGCACATACATACAGGATGATTCGGTCAGGTGTGGCACATACAGACAGATATACCATGCATAAAAACTCCCAAAATTCTCTTTGTTTACTCCACTGGTTTTTCACATATTTTTTATTGCCACACTTTTGTACATTCAACCATACTGTAACACTGGAGACATTAATGTTGTTACATTTGTTAGCCTTTTTTCTAACTCATACATATCTTTGTGTGACATTAACTTCACTATCTCACCCAAATTACTAGAAGTCAACCTGGTTTCTAGCCAAAGTTGAGAAGTTGGTTAGCTTGGCAATTTTAAAATAACACAGATAAATTACTTAATACATTATATACAGATATAATAACACAGATAAATTACTTAATACATTATATACAGATATAATAACACAGATAAATTACTTA
>NW_013698487.1:0-638 GCF_000517525.1 Limulus polyphemus | reverse complement strand
TAGTGTTATATTCCAGTTTCAAGTAGTGTTATATTCCAGTATCTAGTAGTGTTATATTCCAGTAACTAGTAGTGTTATATTCCAGTAACTAGTACTGTTATCTTCCATTATCTAGTAGTGTTACATTTCAGAAACTAATACTGTTATCTTCCATTATCTAGTAGTGTTATATTCCAGTTTCTAGTAGTGTTATCTTCCAGTATTTAGTAGTGTTATATTCCATTTTGTAGTATTGTTATATTCCAGTAACTAGTACTGTTATCTTCCAGTAACTAGTACTGTTATCTTCCAGTATTTATTTGTGTTATATTCCAGTTTGTAGTAGTGTTATATTCCAGTTTCTAGTAGTGTTATATTCCAGTATCTAGTAGTGTTATATTCCAGTAACTAGTAGTGTTATATTTCAGTATCTAGTAGTGCTATATTCCAAAAACTAATACTGTTATCTTCCATTATCTAGTAGTGTTATATTCCAGTATCTAGTACTGTTATATTCCAGTTTCTAGTATTGTTATATTCCAGTATTTAGTAGTGTTATATTCCAGTTTCTAGTATTGTTATATTTCAGTATCTAGTAGTGTTATATTCCAGAAACTAATACTGTTCTCTTCCATTATCTAGTAGTGTTATATTCCAGT
>NW_013698486.1:0-638 GCF_000517525.1 Limulus polyphemus | reverse complement strand
CCATAAGAAGTAAATACGAAGCCCAGTCTGAATTCCATAAGAAGTAAATATAAAGCCCAGTCTGAGTTCCATAAGAAGTAAATACGAAGCCCAGTCTGAGTTCCATAAGAAGTAAATACGAAGCCCAGTCTGAGTTCCATAAGAAGTAAATATGAAGCCCAGTCTGAGTTACATAAAAAGCAAATAGAAGCCCAGTCTGAGTTCCATAAGAAGTAAATATAAAGCCCAGTCTGAATTCCATAAGAAGTAAATACGAAGCCCAGTCTGAGTTACATAAGAAGCAAATAGAAGCCCAGTCTGAGTTCCATAAGAAGTAAATACGAAGCCCAGTCTGAGTTCCATAAGAAGTAAATATAAAGCCCAGTCTGAGTTCCATAAGAAGTAAATATAAAGCCCAGTCTGAGTTCCATAAGAAGTAAATATGAAGCCCAGTTTGTCATTCGATTCGCCACTGGTCACTAAGTCAGAACGGTTTCGTGGAATTCCACGATAAAGATATATGAAACCCAATTTATCATTCGATTTGACACTTGTCACTAAGTCAGAACGGTTTCGGGGAATTCCACGATAAAGATATATGAAACCCAGTCTATCATTCGATTTGCCACTTGTCACTAAGTTAGAACAGCTCCGGATAA
>NW_013698485.1:0-638 GCF_000517525.1 Limulus polyphemus | reverse complement strand
GTCGGTCTTTTCGGTTGTTATATTTTAAATATTTACATTTAAAGTTAAAGAAACAAATAATTGGTTTTAAAATTTAGGTTTGATAATTTTAAGTTTTTAATTTTTCGGAGTAATGCGTCGATACATCACGTTCAAGCGTTATATTTTTGTTAAATTTTAATACTAGACAAATACAAAAATGTTTTTTAGACTTGTAATCTCGTGAAACAAGAACAGCAAAATTAACATAGTCTGGAATTGTTAACAAAATTATATGACGACAACTACGGGAATAAATCTGTAAAAATAGTTGGTATACAACACACACACAAAAACATAACTTTCGACATCAGATAGTCGTTTACACGTGATACTGCAGTAAAAACAAACAAACAAACAAGAACTATTATATGCGTAAATTAGTGCAAACGTTAGTCTCTGCCGAAGTTCTTTTTAGTTGTTGTTTCTAAATAATAATAATAACTTCCGATGAGGGTAAGATATGTACTCAAAATTAATCTGCTCATCACTATAGTTAATGGATTGTTTGTTTGTTTTTTCAATTTCGCGCAAAGCTACACGAGGGCTATCTGCGCTAGCCGTCCCTAATTTAGCAGTGTAAGACTAGAGGGAAGGCAGCTAGTCATCACCACCCACCG
>NW_013698484.1:0-638 GCF_000517525.1 Limulus polyphemus | reverse complement strand
AGTGTAAGTTCTGTTTCGACGTCAACTTTTAGGTACGTTCTAAAGATAACATACACAGGATGTAGGAATAAAAACATTTGATCAGTACAGCTATGTCCTAAGAGCTGCCTTATTCTACACAGAAAAGGCTAAGACACTTAAACAGTGTTGTCAATGAACTACATCGGTCTAGAAAGTTTAGGACAACGTTCATATTTATCTTATTACATCCTGGAGAGTAGCACTGGATTAATAATGTAATCCAATTTTTAATAATCATTAAATCATTCATAATTTATTCAATTTTATAATAATAATAATAAAAAACTTTTTTCACTTTAAATAAAGACACAAACGAATTTAATTAAAAAAGTCATTTCATAAGTTTGATCAGCAAACTAGAATCAGTGTGTTAAATTAAAACAATAGAGAGAAGAATTATTACAGGTAGGTGTTTAACAACAAAAGCTTAAGAAAAAAATCTTGCATCAAAGATCAACTATTAAAGTTTGCCTCTACGACAGACCAACCACGAGGACCAGAAAAATACGTTAGTTATTGACGAATCAGTTTATCTTTAACTCCAGTTTCTATAAATCCTCTCTCTCTCTATATATATATATATATATGTATATTATATATACTTTTTTAACTTAAAT
>NW_013698483.1:0-638 GCF_000517525.1 Limulus polyphemus | reverse complement strand
TTTCTTTAAAAAATTTGAAGAAATCATACACAAATGTAGACCAAAAATTGGAAATAAATCATGCAAAAACATCTTCAATCAGTTAAAGTTTCATCACAAAATCCATGTTGACATTCTGTAACTGAATGTTTTCTAGGTAAAGAGCAATAATACATAGAAGTTGACTGAAAGATTTATGCTATAAATGAAACTGATTTGGTTAACTTGATTGAATAAAATTGGTATCATACTATTGTTATTTACATAAAAAAAGGTATTCTTATATTATAACTGGCTTTCCCAAGCAAGCCATATAGCACACTTGAAATATAATAATAATTATTAGTCTCAAAGTGGGTTCCTCGTCATCGAATTTGAATTCACACTTGAAATATAATTAAATACTTTCACTAGAGTGTTTTTTGGAAGGTGTACCCTTAACAAAAGTTCACCTTCGAATGAGTCACATTTACATAAATATCCTCTATCAAATGTCACTTGGACAAAAGTCGAGATCTCTCCGCACACCCTCCATCCGATGTCATTTGTTACTACTCAAGTATTCAGTAGCACACTCTTATTTGACTTTACTTGTCGCTTCTTTGGTGCTCAATAGCACATTCCAAAACATTATATTTTACTGTAAATATATAGTTCGG
>NW_013698482.1:0-638 GCF_000517525.1 Limulus polyphemus | reverse complement strand
TTTTATCCTGATAAACCTAAGTTTTTTATTAGTGGGTTTGATACCCATAAAGCACCTTGAACTATATGAACAGGATATGCTGATAAACCCATGTTTTTTATTAGTGGGTTTGATATCCATAAACCACCTTGAACTATAGAAACAGGATATCCTCATAAATCCAAGATTTTTATTAGTGGGTTTGATACCCATAAACCACCTTGAACTATAGGAACAGGATATCCTGATAAACCCAAGTTTCTATTAGTGGGTTTGATACTCATAAACCACCTTGAACTATATGAACAGGATATTCTGTATGCTCCTTTTGATTTACCATAGCAATACTGTTGAAATCTGGTTATACTAATAATTTATAGATTAAAGACTAGAAAGGCTAGACCGTGTCGAAACGTATGGCAGGTTTTCAAGAGTTGATTTTAATTAATGACGTCATATTAACAGCTTATCATCAGCTACCTGTGTACGTTAATCCATACTACACAGAACCCACGTTCTTCACCACTCATTGTTCACACTGTTAGTTCAGCACATCAAGAGGCCTTAAATAAGTAAACTGTAGCCTCAGCACATCAGAAGCCTTAATAAGTAAACTGTAGCTCAGCACATCAAGAGGGCCTTAATAAGTAAACTGTAGC
>NW_013698481.1:0-638 GCF_000517525.1 Limulus polyphemus | reverse complement strand
GTCCTTTTGGTCACGCCTGACTATCAGGTGAAGAAAAATATCTAAGTTATTGATGTCATCATTACCTTAAAAAATTACATTTTACATATCACGAAAATCGATACTGAAAAATTTTTGTTTCGTTTGTTGTTAAACACAAAGCTGAACAATGAGCTATTTGTGCTTTCCCTAGCATGGGTATCAAAACCCGGTCTTTATCCTTAAGTCTTCAGATTTATCGTTGAGACATTGGAGAAGAGGCTGATGCAGAAGAAGACATTATTAGATTACAACCGAGACAAAATTAAATATACTCTGTCTTGATGACTTGCATGACAAACATAGATAACAAGTAAACAGAAATGACTAATTAATTACATACCTATACGTATAGAACATTGGTTCTCGATAATTTCCGCTGAAATTAAAAGGAAATTAATTATCTACGACAAATGATGTAAAGTATATTAATTTATTTAATTATTTAGAAAGTAATAAAATACGTAACTGCTTCTGTTTATGAACTCAGTTTCCTTCTACTTGTGGAAAAAGGTCTAATTAAAAAAAAATCTAAAATAGTGAATAAATTAAATACATTTTTAAGCAGTAGCTATAAAGTTAGCAAAGAGGACGATTAGTTAACTAACTGGTAACATTTC
>NW_013698480.1:0-638 GCF_000517525.1 Limulus polyphemus | reverse complement strand
AGGTAGGATGATTCAACTTCATCATTATGGCCTGTTTAGAATGATACCTAGCATCACGTCTACTGGTTGACCAATGAATCAACAACCGTACCTACAGCCGACCCGAGAAAAATGATCTTCCTTGGGTTGGGACATATAATATTCTTAGACCACTGTGTTGGCCAATCATCAGTTTTTCCAATTAATATTCAAGATCTTTTCCACTGAGTGTTATGCTGTTTCCTAGCTTCACAAGACATCCACTGAGACTTTGTCTCGATATGCTGCTTTTCCCTTCTTGATGCTTGTCACTGCATTCTTTTTTATACTATTCGATAATGTATGTATAAGTATAAAAATTTTAATCACCACTTTCTTAACTTTGGTTATTATAAAGAGCGAAGCGTTATGAACACCGTGGTTCCCCAGTGGCAGAGCGGAATTTCTGCGGACATACATCTCTAGAAACCGGGTTTACCAAATTCAACTACATATGATGGAGTTCATTGTTTGGTAGTTTGTTTCCAGTTAAGAACAAAGTTATACAATGGGCTATCTGTGCTCTGCCCACCACGGATAGCGTGAGAACAGTGTTGAAAATATCATGGTTTTGTACTTCTTTAGGAATTTCTATATGTCTTAAGTAATATATAAGACCA
>NW_013698479.1:0-638 GCF_000517525.1 Limulus polyphemus | reverse complement strand
ACCGCTAATGACTGCTAGTATTCTGGCCCCTATGTATGCCTTACAACAAATAGCAGATGAAATCAAAATTCATACTTTGGGTGACATCAAAATAGAGGCCATGATGTTTGTGTATAATGTTGTGAAAATTTGGTATAATAAAATCAGCGTATAACTCATTGTTCAGAAAGAGAGGGGGGTATAAGAGGAAATGTCTTGTTATTTAAATATAAACGCTTGTGACGAAAATGTATATGAACTGCATAAAGAATAAAATAATTCAGTTTCCAAAACAAAACAAGGAACGGAACATTTCAGTAATAGTCCTCTATAACAAGGAACGGATCATTTCAGTAATAGTCCTCTATAACAAGGAACGGATCATTTCAGTAATAGTCCTCTATAACAAGGAACGGAACATTTCAGTAATAGTCCTCTATAACAAGGAACGGAACATTTAAGTAATAGTCCTCTATAACAAGGAACGGAACATTTAAGTAATAGTCCTCTATAACAAGGAACGGATCATTTCAGTAATAGTCCTCTAGAACAAGGAACGGAACATTTCAGTAATAGTCCTCTATAACAAGGAACGGATCATTTCAGTAATAGTCCTCTAGAACAAGGAACGGACCATTTCAGTAATAGTCCTCTATGAC
>NW_013698478.1:0-638 GCF_000517525.1 Limulus polyphemus | reverse complement strand
CTGATCTAAGAATCGGTTTTTGCAAGTTGATATAATACTGACCTGAAGTTGTTGCTGTAATACTGATAAAATCAGCTGAACTAAGAATCGGTTTTTGCAAGTTGATATTGACCTGGATACAGTTTGTATGAAACTAATAAAATGATTGTAAACAATAGGATTATGTAAAAAATAAAGCTTAAGAAAAGGTAACTGAGAATAAGTGAAATTGTTTAGGTTGAGGTGAAAGGTCAGAGGTTAGTTTATTGATTTACGCACTATAACATTCGGAACTCGATTCCCCGCGATGGACATAGAGTGGATAGCCCATTGTGTAAATTTGTGGTAAAACAAAATCAGTTAAGAATGACTTAAACTTCGTGCAACAAGTTGGTTCGTTTCTTTCTTACAGTTTATTCATTTGATACTACATGGTGGCCAAAGGAGTAACTTCACATTTAATAAACTACATCAGATAGGTTTGGGACTTATGTTTAACATCTTTAGACGGACGAATAAATAACGACTGGCAACATTAATAACGAAGGACAAAAAATTGAAAATGCACTTTTATTGTTTGTTGTTAAGTGCAAAGCTAGACAATGGGTTAGCAATAAACCCTCAAACATACCATTGAGTCATCAGGGGGCGCTGACTCA
>NW_013698477.1:0-638 GCF_000517525.1 Limulus polyphemus | reverse complement strand
CTTGTGATTCATGTATAGTTGTCTCTAATTTTAATTGCAGACCAGAGAAAAGGCAACCAGGTGGACGCACCTGCCGACTAAAGTGACTACTCTTAACCAGAATTGAGTGTCACACTTATGACGTACTATCAGCTTCAAGTTTGATAGTAGCAATACGTCTAGAACCCGAGAAGCTACGATCCTCAGACCTATACCCTCGCCAGTGGACATATCCTGGTGGTTAGGGCACTCGACTCGCAATATGTGGGTCGCGGGTTCGAATCCCCGTCACTGATCATGGGGCGTTATAACGTAACGGTTAATCCCACTATTCGTTGGTAAAAGATTAGTTCAAGAGTTGGCAGTGGGTGTTGTTGACTAGTTGCCCTCCCTCTAACTGCGAAATTAGGGACGGCTAGCATAAATAGCCCTCGAGTAGCTTTGAGCGAAATTCAAAACAAACCAAACCTAACTTCACCAAATAGAGCTAAGCACCCCTCACCACTAAATATAGTAAACTTCATATATAGCCTATGGCAAACCGGTAGCTAGATATAGTGTTAATTTGATTTCAATAATGGTCGCTTGTTTACTGTAAACAATGTTTATATTCAATAATGGTCGCTTGTTTACTGTAAACAATGTTTGTATTCAATAAT
>NW_013698476.1:0-638 GCF_000517525.1 Limulus polyphemus | reverse complement strand
TACTTAACTATTAAATCAAACAGTATATATCAGGGTAAATGATACAACAATACAAGTCATCTGATGATCTAACTATACTTAACTATCAAATCAAACAGTATATATCAGGGTAAATGATACAACAATACAAGTCATCTGATGATCTAACTATACTTAACTGTCAAATCAAACAGTATATATCAGGGTAAATGATACAACAATACAAGTCATCTGATGATCTAACTATACTTAACTATCAAATCAATCAGTATATATCAGGGTGAACGATACAACAATACAAGTCAACTGATGATCTAACTATACTTAACTATTAAATCAAACAGTATATATCAGGTTGAATGATACAACAATACAAGTCATCTGATGATCTAACTATACTTAACTATCAAATCAAACAGTATATATCCGGGTAGATGATACAACAATACAAGTCATCTGATGATCTAACTATACTTAACTTTCAAATCAAACAGTATATATATCAGGATAGATGATACAACAATACAAGTCATCTGATGATCTAACTAAACTATCAAATCAAACAGTAGATATCAGGTTGAATGACACAACAATACAAGTCATCTGATGATCTAACTATACTTAACTATCAAATCAAACAGTATACATCAGGGTAACTG
>NW_013698475.1:0-638 GCF_000517525.1 Limulus polyphemus | reverse complement strand
AAGTAACCGGCTGATTTAACAAGGAGATAAGTTAGAGTGAAGAAAAAATTTGACTAGACAGAGAGGTGACTTTATGAAATAAGAGAACAGCATTAGTAATACAAAAATAAAGTTGAGAACACAGGAATTCCTCCTTAACAAGGAAGTTAACGTAAGTGAATATGGGTTATAGATTCTTTGAGACATTTACGTTCCTTAGCATAAAGTAGGACATCAAGAAGATGTACGTTCTTTACCGTAAGCAGAACATGAAAAACATTGACTTTCTTTAGGATAAACAGAACATGAAAAATATGTTGTCGATTCAACAGAAAAGTCTTGTACTATATGGTGAAATCAGTTGACCAGTATGATGTAGGGTACAATTCAAGCGACAAGCATCAACTCGAAATGTACAATAATCACATCAGGACATCCGTTCCAAACAACAGCAAAAGTTGTGGTTATTAGGAAAGGAAATAAATTATACGTATGTTGGTCTATGTGTTGAACCATAGGGTTAGTATACGTATGTTGGTCTATGTGTTGAACCATAGGGTTAGTATACGTATGTTGGTCTATGTGTTGAACCATAGGGTTAGTATACGTATGTTGGTCTATGTGTTGAACCATAGTGTTATTATACGTATGTTGGTCTA
>NW_013698474.1:0-638 GCF_000517525.1 Limulus polyphemus | reverse complement strand
AAAAAATCGCGAAATAGGTGAGGGTTTCCTTCTTCAGACCTAATGCATGATATTTGTAAAATTTTAGGTTGCTCCTCCTAAAATCTCAATGCGTTTTAGATATGAATGCCCTTTGGCATACTCTAATACTGTTTCTTTTCAATTGAGCCCAGTGGTGTAGCGTTTGTCAAAAGTGTGACGTCACCATAAGGGTAAAGACCTCAAAGACTAATTTTATTATTTTGAGTCCCTTTTAAATAAAGAAAATATATTCAACACTAGAGAGAAAACATTCAATTCAACTTCCTTTAAATTAGGCAGTGAGGCAAAAGAAATATCTGTGTATCAAATAAAAGCCACTGACATTAAAACAAGTTTTATAATAGCATATTTTATTAAATTATTATCTTTCTAACTGCACCATAATTAATATAACCTTGATTTTTGTAACACTTCACATAACTCCTCTCCTGCCAATAACAACACCAAAAAAAGGTGACATTTGTTTAAGTGTTTGGTTATAAAATACACTTAATTTCAGGTGTACTCCAGCAGCGCTACATTCGTGGCTTTGTCCATGGTTATGGCTTATTTTAGTTTCACCAATTCTTATGATCTATAAATCATTTCAGTTTTCTTCACAGTTGTTGCCTGGGGGG
>NW_013698473.1:0-638 GCF_000517525.1 Limulus polyphemus | reverse complement strand
TTTGATTATAACCGGAGTTAAAGCTGTGATTTAAAGACATATGTGGAACTTGGCTTGCTATTTGTTTGATTATAACCGGAGTTAAAGCTGTGATTTAAAGACATATGTGGAACTTGGCTTGTTATTTGATTATAACAAACAGCAAGCTAAGTTCCACATATGTCTTTAAATCACAGCTTTAACTCCGGTTATAATCAAACAAATATCAAGCCAAGTTCCACATGTCTTTAAATCACAGCTTTAACTCCGGTCCAAACTCCGGTTATAATCAAACAAACAGCAAGCCATGTATCACATATATTTTTAAATCACAGCTTTAACTCCGGTTATAATCAAACAAACAGCAAGCCAAGTATCACATATATATACATGATTAGTCATGACCTTTACTAGCTGATTGTTTTATGAAACTAGTTATAATTCTATGGTGACTAGAACCACTCTTAACATTGTTATAAATGACTCATTTATTCTTTCAAACTTTTATTTTAATATATTATTGATGGTTGAGCTAGGTACTATAAATTATTTTGTAACAGATTAGTTTCTTGTAGTGGTTAACAACCATGGTACTATAAATTATTTTGTAACAGATTAGTTTCTTGTAGTGGTTAACAACCATGGTACTATAAATTATT
>NW_013698472.1:0-638 GCF_000517525.1 Limulus polyphemus | reverse complement strand
TTTAATTGGGTACACATCAATTAGTGGATAATTTTAATTGGGTACACATCAATTAGTGGATAATTTTAATTGGGTACACCTCAATTAGTGGATAATTTTAATTGGGTACACCTCAATTAGTGGATAATTTTAATTGGGTACACCTCAATTAGTGGATAATTTTAATTGAGTACACCTCAATTAGTGGATAATTTTAATTGGGTACACCTCAATTAATGGATAATGTACCAGATTTCCTATCCAGAAAACAAAACTAATTTTTCAAAGGAATTTTCTGACAATGGCAGCAGATCAGCAACCAAAACAAATGATAAAAAATCGTTACTAACTAATACTGAAAGTATGGTTACTAAAATATGGCAATAATTTAACTGAAATCTATTTATATATCAACTTCCATTCGAAAACTTTATAATTCAAAACGTACAACCCAAGCATAATTTACATACATTCACACACTCTTAATGTTACACACATTGGTCAAGTTTTTAATCTAACTTATCTGCCATTTCTTATATAAAATCATGGACATAAAAAGAAGTCATCATTATTACTTGGTACAAATAAACAGGTAGAAAGAATCTGAATATTGAAGAAACCTAAAGAATAATGAAGAAACCTAAAGAAAATTGAAGAAA
>NW_013698471.1:0-638 GCF_000517525.1 Limulus polyphemus | reverse complement strand
TCAGTAGTTTTTATTTACCATACATATATCGATGTGAATGTTTAATCAGTGGTTTATATTTACCATATATATATATATGTTTGTAAATGTTTCAGATATATATATATATATGGCAAATAAAACTTCTGGTTAAACATTCACATCGATATATATATATGTATATGGTAAATAAAAACTTCTGATTAAAAATTCACATCGGTAAATCAAAACTTCTGTATGTATTTGTATATATATATGTATCGTTGTAAATGTTTACTCAGAGGTTTTCATACACCATATATATATATATCGATGTGAATGTTTAATCAGATATATATATGGTAAGTAAAACTTCTGATTAAACATTCTAAACGATATATATATATATATGGTAAATAAAAACTTCGTTGAGAATTTTTAATATGAAGTTTTTATTTACCATCTAAATTAGAACGATATATATATATAGGTTAATCACAAGATTTAATTACCATATATATATCGATGTAAAAAATAAAACTTCTGGTTAAACATTCACAACGATATATATATATATATATAGTAAATAAAAACTTTTGATTAAATATTCACATCGATATATATATATATGGTAAATAAAAACTACTGAGTAAACAACCATATATATATATAAATATATA
>NW_013698470.1:0-638 GCF_000517525.1 Limulus polyphemus | reverse complement strand
TGGGCTCGCATGATCTGTGTCTTGAAAAGAAACTTTGAAAGATTTACTATATTGTTAGTGGTGTTCTTCTCAGTAAAATATTAAGAAAATAATTTCACAGCTTCTGTCTTTTTTTTTTAATTTCGAATATATATTCGTCATAGTCATACTTAGAAAGAATATTCTACTATTTGATGAGAATACACGTAAGTCACGTGGAAAAACGCTTGCGTCTCTGTTCAGTTTTCAAAACAAAGTAAGTAAATCCCCCTTAATTCGTTATAATCAACATTGCATGAGCAACAATGTGAGAAACAAAAGTTTCAGCCTTACTGGACTTTAAATTTTAATAGTGCCTTTGCCAAGAGCCGAAATTGTGTTTTTTTTTCTAAGTGCATAGCTGCACAATGGGTCATCTGCGCTCTGCACACCGTGAGGAATCGAACTCCGGATTGTAGCATTGGAAGGCCGTAAGCTTAACGCAGGACTACCGGGGAGGGACAGAAGTAGAAGTACATGTACTTACAAACGTGGACCACTGGGGTAATCAATTTGATATTGCTGAAGTCATCCTTCTTATGTTTCTGTTAACAGTAGTGTTTTACTTATAATACCGATTGTTAACAGTAGTGTTTTACCTTATAATATCGATTGTTAAC
>NW_013698469.1:0-638 GCF_000517525.1 Limulus polyphemus | reverse complement strand
CTTAGATTCAGATCCTAACATCATTTTTTCAATACTAGAACTGTTACTAGATGTTTAGTTTTAACAGTTAAGTGTGAGTATCTAAGTTACGTTTGTTGTTAAGCGCAAAGTTACATAACGAATATCTGTGCTGTACCCACCACGGGTATCGAAGCCAGTTTTTAGCGTGTTAAGTCTTCAGACTTACCGCTGAGCCTGAGGGTTGGGGAGGAGGAGGGAGTAGGTGATAAAGAAACACAAGCCTGGACCACGTTAACATCTTAGTCCAGGCTGAGTGTGTGACCAAGTTTACTCGATGTTTTTCATGTATTTTTGAGGTGATGCTAAGCCTGGTCCTGTCCTGGTTTACACAATGTTTTTCAAGTATTTTTGAGGTGATGCTAAGCCTGGTCCCGTCCCGGTTTACGTTCCTCAGGAAGCCGCTAGAGGGATCCAAACCTCATGACAATTTATTCCGACCTATTGAGTTTTTATTAATTGAATCAAATTACATATCATATGTTTCTTTGAAACCGTTTGTGACTTATTCATTCACTTTGTAACACAAATGAACATAACCAGTGACGTCATCACGAGAACGTAAGATAAACCAGCAGTGTCTGAGAAAAGACACTGTATTAAACCAGCAGCAGTGTCTG
>NW_013698468.1:0-638 GCF_000517525.1 Limulus polyphemus | reverse complement strand
GACAAGAATGGTATGACATGGAATGGATTGGATAAATATTAAAATTCTTGGGAGAAGATGCATACAGGTAAAGTAGGACCAATCCAAACTGAAGGCATTGACTGCCAAAGCCACTGTGGGCCAAAAATGGAAATGTTGGGAAAATAAGGATGTGAAACAAGATATCTGCAATTTCAAAATTCGTCATCCAACCATGAGGAATAAATGCACTCTGAATTGTGCAGAATGATTCCATGGGAAACCAAAGGAAAGTTGATGAAAACATTTAAAACGTGAAAAATCTATAACTGGATGCCAATCCATATTCTTCGTGGGAAATACCAACAACCTGGCATAAAATCCTGGAGAAGCATGATTGACAGGTTCTATAGCATCCTGGAGAAGTAGAGTATGAACCAATTCTGAGAGATAATGGCCAGAAAGAGGATTCCGAGGAGGAGAGAAGGAGACAGTAATTTACCCTATAACGTAACTTTCGTAAAATTTATTTCCAAAAATCAGACTAATGGATAAAATTGTTTTGAATTTGACAAGAACTTTTCAAAGGTACTTAGTCAGAAAAATAATATATTTAATATTTATTTTTTCAACTCTTTGCAATAAAAATGCTTTATTTCTATGTAGTTATTTGCAACTTC
>NW_013698467.1:0-638 GCF_000517525.1 Limulus polyphemus | reverse complement strand
ATTACACACAGATCAGTAATTCAAACAATATTAAGTCCATTAAACACAGATCAATACTTCAAGCAGTATTAAGTATATTAAACACAGATCAGTACTCACAGACACCAATGGGGGGGGGGGAGGAAATGTGCCTAGTATTCCTATTGTAGAAGAAGCTGGTAATTCCTACAGTTAGTAAAAATGAAGAAAAGTTTTCTCTCTCCCCAATATGTGAATTCTTCTACATACATGTAATTACTTGGCTTACTCTTTTTGTATTTAAACTGACAATGTATGGTAAAGAAATTCATTACATGCTAATATAAAACAGTTCACTCTTCATGTTTTAGTCGTAGGTCTAAACCTTAAAACCGAATGAAAATTACGAGATTGAATTTACTTTATAAAGACTTGATAAGCCTAAAGTTACAAGTCTCTTCAAACATAATACACTCTGTGGGATAGCTTGCATCGTCTCATATATGTAGCATACGGCCATCTTTTACTATTATAAATCGTTATCTGTCATGTGTAAAACAACAAGTTAAAATTTTCAGTTCCATTTTTTACAGTGTTTATTATTTAGCCAAATAGTGCTAAGAAATTCGGTTCCCTTTTCATGAGTTCAAACCGGTTTTTAGAAGGGAAAATATGGTTCG
>NW_013698466.1:0-638 GCF_000517525.1 Limulus polyphemus | reverse complement strand
GTTTCTGGCAGCGGGTGCGTGATAAGAGTGAAAATCAAATCCCACAGTAGTAAAATATTAGCGGTTGACCACGTTGACTAGATGTCTTCTCTCTGGTCTGTCAGTTCAAAATTTGAGATGGCTAGGTCAGATGGCCATTGTGCAGCATTGCGAGAAACAAAACTAAAACAGAGTTTTCCAATTAATTTTAGCTTCTGAAAAAATTCTTAACGAAAATGTGCAATAAGTATTTTTGTATTTATGGTAAATCTAATCTGGCTACCTGCTGCTGTCCCAAATTTTGAACTACTGATCAGATGGAAGACAGCCAGTCAGCAACACCCTAACGCCCACTCTCATAACAGAAAATATCCTATAGTAATGCTTGGATTCGAACTCGGATCGTCAGCTCTGAAATACAACGTTCTGTCACAAGGCTTCCTTGCGACCCTGTACAGTAAACAACTATATACTAGTACACAACAACCAAGATGGTAGCGACAGATTAAGTAACTATATACTAGTACACAACAACCAGGATGGCAGGGACAGATTAAGTAACTATATACTAGTACACAACAACCAAGATGGCAGGGACAGATTAAGTAACTATATACTAGTACACAACAACCAAGATGGAAGGGACAGATTAAGTAACT
>NW_013698465.1:0-639 GCF_000517525.1 Limulus polyphemus | reverse complement strand
AAGATGAAAAAACAATAGTACCCCTACCTCCAAAAGATTAAATACATAAATGTCCCCACCATTGATGTCAGTGACAATTAAACAATTGGTTGATAGTTATTCTGTAAAAAAACCGACATGACAGAAATTGGAAAAGATTTTATAGCCTATGAAGGGATCATCCGATCACAAGTTATTTGCGGTTTATTTAATGTTATTAATACCAGGTTTATAAAAGATTCCCAATGAACACAGAAGAGGCTACTAGGAAAAGCCTTATTGTTTTACAAGGTGGAGAGACCCTAATGCACATGTTTATAGAAAATGCTAATAAATGCATAATGCCAGTGGCTTTCTCTGGTGGCTACTGCATGGTTCACACACGATAGTGGAAGACAAATTCTAGGACTTTCTATGATCTTTTCCAGGACCAAACAGTCATTTTTGAAAACCTAATTTACTATTTTAATAGAGTGCAAACTCCAACAAAATTAAACAAGTAACATTAGTTTGTGAAAAATGCAGTAACATGTGTGGAAATTTTTTTGCAATATCAGTAGCTGAGCTATTGAACAAACTCTTTTTTTTTACCTTTTCTTAAAAACAAGAAAAGATTAAGACAATATGTCAACAGAAATTCAAACGAGTGCTCTACTGGAT
>NW_013698464.1:0-639 GCF_000517525.1 Limulus polyphemus | reverse complement strand
ATATATGTGTGTGTGTGTGTGTGTGTGTGTGTGTGTGTTTCAGTGTGTAATATACTGAGGTTTTGATTTTCGAAGACACGGCATCGGCATCGTTGTAAAGTAGGACACGTTGAAAGGTTCCCATTGGTTGAACACTTTAACTCTGGCATCTGGATACTGGTAAGTCGAGCTGGATGAAGCCCCAACAGAGAACGGGTCAACAATAAAGACCGTTCATTTAAAATATTCACCATTATTAAAGGCCTAACTGTATTTCTTTGGTTTGTTCACCCAAGCCGTGCCGATGAGCCTTGAATAGGCACAACTGCAGTCCATTGCAGAGGGTACGGCCAATCAAGGAACGCAATAAGGCTCTACGTCACAGATTATCTTTTCAATTGCACTTCTGGTGAAAAAGAAATCTTTAACATATATATTCATTTAAAAGCCACAACTGAGAATGGATCAACAGCGAAAAAAAAAAATCACTTAAAATAACTAATAAAAAAAGAAAATGATTATATTTATAAAAAACATCCATGGCTGACAAAATCAACCATTTGAAAGGATTAACAGTCAAAACCAAAATTAAGTACAGGACTCGGATGGAAACCAAATATATATATGATCTAAAACCTAACTGAGAAGCAGATTTATCAT
>NW_013698463.1:0-639 GCF_000517525.1 Limulus polyphemus | reverse complement strand
TCTTTGAAAGACAATTCTAATAATGAATACATCCTAGAGCACAATTCTTAGTTTTCTATTGAAGTTCCAGATTTATAGTTTGATACAGTTACTGTACTAGCTCTTAATGTTGAGTCTTTGGATCTTAACATCCCTTTAATGCTGAATAATTTTAGCAACAGTTCAGATGACTTATACATTTCCAACAGTGTTTCAATAAGGTCAAATATTTGTATTATAAGTTGTAGTGTTGGTCAAAATGACCCATGTGTAATATATTTCAAAAATATAATCTTTATAATACGGTGGGGTCAGAATAATCCACAGATAACAAACGAACGATTACAACAGTAAGAAAAAAACTGCAACAATACAATACACTACTCAAAGCTGATTGACGATATAGTACAGAAAAGATCAGGTAGAGAGCAGCACTAGTTCAGTTGGAATACTGACTTGAAAAATCATTAACCAATACTCAAGAACTGACTGAAGATATAGTACAGAAAATATCAGGTAGAGAGCAGCACTAGTTCAGTTGGAATACTGACTTGAAGAATCACTCTGCTAATACTAAGAACTGATTGAATATATAGTACAGAAAATATCAGACAGAGAGCAGCACTAGCTCAGTTGGAATATTAACTGAAGAATCAACGT
>NW_013698462.1:0-639 GCF_000517525.1 Limulus polyphemus | reverse complement strand
CTACAATAACATAAAACATCCTTGAATTTAAGTTGTTTATATTATGATGGTAAGTAACGAACCAATGTTGGTCAAATGTATGAGTGATGAATAAATTTAGTCATTATCACTAAACCGTGATAATGGCCCTAGCAACTTCAGTCATACTTGGCTAGGTTTATTCACCACTTTTCGGCATCTTTTACAAACTTGGTCTATATGATAGTGTTATACATTAGAATATTAACACACATCATTTTGAACATAATCTATATTATTCTGATCTTACACAACACGAACGCAAATAGATTAATAATTAATTAGACAGAAACTGATGTTCTCAAATGTAATTTTGTATTCAATCTTAATTCTTGTTAATATTTCAGTGGGACTTAGTGTGTGACAAAAATTATTATCCTCATCTCATATTCACCCTGGCCAGTGTAGGGGCAGCTATAGCAACTCCTATTTATGGAGCCATGTCGGATAGGTAAGAACGTTCTTTTGTCCAGTGTTTAATTAATAAGAAATTAAAAACAAAATCAGAATGACCGTGAGTTGTTGCCTCTTATGTTATAAAGTATTTTTACAAATCTGATATATAAGAAGTACAACAATATTGTAACATATTTGCTCGTTTGTTAATTTCCGGTATAAATT
>NW_013698461.1:0-639 GCF_000517525.1 Limulus polyphemus | reverse complement strand
GTGGAGCACTGGGCTTAGTCCTTTCAGTGGCAGCAAAGTGAAGTATTTAATGAAAAGTTACTGCAACTGTTTTATTAATCAGTTACTTGGTGAGTTACATCTTTGTTTATCAAGCTGAGCTAATTATGTTAAGCGTATGTCTCGCAGTTTGTACTGAAATGTTGTATTTGAGGTTAGGCATACATTTAGTTATGAACTAAATGTTGAAGTTGTTTTTGCCCTTAGGCTTACTACTTGCATCAAAATGAACGTAGCTTGTAGCTACATTATAAAAGAAATAAACGAATTTGTTGTACTTTCGTGGACTGCCTTTTGCATTATTTTCACAAAGTAATTCAAAATGAACCCGCCAAGCGACATAACACGTTACAATATAACCATAGGTCTTCCAAAATGGTGACAGCTACAGTAGTGCCACCCATGTCAATCAGGATCACCCAATGAAGTATAACCATTTCTTACACAGTTTAAATGATTGCTGTGTGAAAGTGGGAACAATCCATACAAAAAAAATTTATTGTGGTAAACGAAATTAAAATAACATTATTCATTATCATCTTTGATTAAACATATTAACTTATTTCAAATGAAATACAGAGTTCAGAAACCTTCATTTTATCGTGCTCAACTATTTCTCAG
>NW_013698460.1:0-639 GCF_000517525.1 Limulus polyphemus | reverse complement strand
ATGCCGCGGCTAAAAATTATATACAAACAGGCAGATAGAAAGAGAGATGAATAGACAGGCAGATCGATACAGATAGATGGATAGTTCCAGAACTGATGGATAGACAGACATAGAAAGGCTGATTGATACAGATAGAGAGAGAGATGGATTAGACAGGAAGATAGATACAGACAGACAGACACCAGAGAGATAGACGTATAGATGGATAGACAGGGAGATGTATAGATACAGACAGACAGACACCAGAGAGATAGACGTATAGATGGATAGACAGGGAGATATATAGATACAGACAGACACACACCAGAGAGGCAGACGTATAGATGGATAGACAGGCAGATCGAAACAAACAGAAAGATGGACATACAGGGAGATATATAGATACAGACAGACACACACCAGAGAGACAGACGTATAGATGGATAGACAGGCAGATCAAACAAACAGAAAGATGGACATACAGGGAGATATATAGATACAGACAGACACACACCAGAGAGACAGACGTATAAATGGATAGACAGGCAGATCGAAACAGACAGAAAGATGGACAGACAGGGAGATCGAAACAAACAGAAAGATGGACATACAGGGAGATGTATAGATACAGACAGACAGACAGACACCAGAGCGACAGAC
>NW_013698459.1:0-639 GCF_000517525.1 Limulus polyphemus | reverse complement strand
CCGAGTACATGGTTATCATCATTATTTATTCACTGTACCTGAGTACATGGTTATCATCATTATTTATTCACTATATCTGAGTACATGGTTATTGTCATTATTTATTCACTACATCTGAGTACATGGTTATCATCATTCTTTATTCACTATATCTGAGTACATGGTTATCGTCATTCTTTATTCACTATATCTGAGTACATGGTTATCGTCATTATTTATTCACTATATCTGAGTACATGGTTAAAAGAATGAAGATAACCATGTACTCAGACATAGTGAATAAATAATGACGATAACCATGTACTCAGATATAGTGAATAAAGAATGAAGATAACCATGTACTCAGATATAGTGAATAAAGAATGAAGATGTACTCAGATATAGTGAATTGGTTATCATTATTTATTCACTATATCTGAGTACATGGTTATCATCATTATTTATTCACTATATCTGAGTACATGGTTATCTTCATTCTTTATTCACTATATCTGAGTACATGGTTATCGTCATTATTTATTCACTATGTCTGAGTACATGGTTATCTTCATTCTTTATTCACTATATCTGAGTACATGGTTATCATCATTCTTTATTCACTATATCTGAGTACATGGTTATCATTATTTATTCACTATA
>NW_013698458.1:0-639 GCF_000517525.1 Limulus polyphemus | reverse complement strand
TTATTGTGGATATACCAATAAGGTCAAGGGGGACCCTCTGAATTGCTATCTGCTTACTGTTGCTACTATTCGTGTATGTCTGCTAAGCTGAAGACTTTATTAGTAGTACAGAGCTATAGTTTATTGTGGATATACCAATAAGGTCATGGGGAATTCAGAGGGTGCTATCTGCTTACTGTTGCTACTATTCGTGTATGTCTGCTAAGCTGAAGACTTTATTAGTGGACGTGACCCACTCATTAGCATGCCTGATTATAGATCTGAGGATTCCACGTTCGCGTCCCATTAATGAACAAAATCACCCTCCACAATTTGGGGATGAGTTGTTCGTTGGTGACGGTCAAATCCCACTAATTGATCAGACTACAGAGCCCATGAGTTGGCGATGGGTGTTGCTGACTAGGCGTGTTCCCTCTATCCCATCAGTTCACAAATAACACTTGTGTAGCTTTACGCGAATATCTAAAAACAAACAAACATTTGAGAGATACCGTCCAACAGAGTGTATCCATGTTGATTATCAAGCCATCCCAAAAACGCAGGACACCGTTTATACGAAAGGTGTCATCAATGAGTAGATATCGCCCTCTGGTCGAGTATTGTTGGTACTCACAGATTGGTATTCTCCGACGTCACCAT
>NW_013698457.1:0-639 GCF_000517525.1 Limulus polyphemus | reverse complement strand
CTGACATATACACTGGTAGTATACTAACAGGTTCAAAGATAGCAGATATATACACTGGTAGTATACTAAACAGGTTTAGAGATAGCTGACATATACACTGGTAGTATACTAAACAGGTTTAGAGATAGCTGACATATACACTGGTAGTATACTAAACAGGTTTAGAGATAGCTGACATATACACTGGTATATACTAAACAGGTTTAGAGATAGCTGACATATACACTGGTAATATACTAAACAGGTTTAGAGATAGATGACATATACACTGGTAATATACTAAACAGGTTCAAAGATGACTGACAGATTTGTTTTTACTCATTCCCTGCAGATCTCCGAACAATCCGGTAACCGGTTTGTATTTACTCATTCTCTATAGATCTCCGAACAATCCGGTAACCGAAAAGCGTGATCAGGAAAGGAAATACACTACAGTTTGATGTAAATAAAACTTTCACAAATCCATAGAAGCTTGTCATGCTTGCTTGTTGAATTTCGCGCAAAGTTACTCGAGGACTATCTGCTCTAGCCGTTCCTAATTTAGAAGTGATAGACTAGAGGGAAGTCAGCTAGTCAATACCGCCCTCCGCTAACTCTTGGGCTACTCTTTTAGCAACGAAAAGTGGGATTGACCCTCAC
>NW_013698456.1:0-639 GCF_000517525.1 Limulus polyphemus | reverse complement strand
CGTCCACTTGTGGCTCAGATGATATAACTAACCTTCGTCCACTTGTGGCTCAGATGATATAACTAACCTTCGTCCACTTGTGGCTCAGATGATATACCTAACCTTTGTCCACTTGTGGCTCAGATGATATAACTAACCTTTGTCCACTTGTGGCTCAGATGATATAACTAACCTTTGTCCACTTGTGACTCAGTTGATATAACTAACCTTTGTCCACTTGTGGCTCAGATGATATAACTAATCTTCGTCCACTTGTGGCTCAGATGATATAACTAACCTTCGTCCACTTGTGGCTCAGATGATATACCTAACCGTAGTCCACTTGTGGCTCAGATGATATACCTAACCGTTGTCCACTTGCGTCTATAACGTTATAAACAATGATTCAGTCTCTGCGTAGCTTTGTGTTGGAACAAGCAAACAATACAACCACTTAAGAGTTTGCGTTTATACATCAAACCTAAAGAATTGTGTTTGTTTGCTGAATCTCGGACAAAGCTACTCGAGAGGTATCTGCTCTAGCCGTCCCTAATTTTGAAGTGACAGGAAAAGCAAATAGTTAACATCACCCACCGCCAACTCTTGGGCTTCTATTTACCAACGAATAGTGGGACTAGCCGTCACTTTATAACGCCCCCA
>NW_013698455.1:0-639 GCF_000517525.1 Limulus polyphemus | reverse complement strand
AACACATTCATACTTCAGTGTTCAGGCCCCGGGGCCAAGATTATTCTAATGTTGAAACTAAAGGTAAATAATAGTTAATGAAAAGTAATTATTTCGAATGCTGTAGTTTGTTTGTTAAGGTGGAATCTTGGATTACTGCTGAACTGCCATGAAGTTAGTAGTGCAGTGAAAATAAGGGAAAGTTAACAATAACTATATTATTGATTTTAAACAAAAGAAAACTTGAGCTTGAATAGCCTGTCATATTTTTTCAAAGATTGTAACTTGAGAATGCTACAAAGTACTGATTGTAGGTAAATACACAAAATCATAAAATGTAAAATAAAGTTTAAATCCATAATAATGGAATAATACCAAATTTGTATGGATACTAGTTTCGCCACTTTCATGTATCCTCTTCAGTTTGATGTTGAGGGACTGAAGAGAACATATGAAAGTGTCCAAACTAGTATTCATAGAAAGTTATGATGTTATGAAAACAAGAAATCAACTTAACTCAAAAATATGGTACCCTATAACCCGAGAGTTTTTCAAAAGGTGGACCTCTTTTCTTCAGGGCAAACTAGGAATGGCCGAATAAATCAACATGTGAGATAAAGTGAAGTTTAAGTGATGTCATGGAATGATGGAAGTATTTCG
>NW_013698454.1:0-639 GCF_000517525.1 Limulus polyphemus | reverse complement strand
GGGAGGTCTGGGCAAGGTTTGGGGGCTGAGCTCTCATAAAAAGACCCCCAGGGGCGAAACCTCCATGGTACTCCACGTTTAGAGAGAATGTTCTTTATTTTTTACATTTGTTTCTTTTTGGTGTAGTCTTAATTGAAAAACTCAATGCACGTGCATATTGTGTATAAAGGGCTTGGTGCCTTTGTTTTTAAAGGTGTATGGTATGTAACAATCAAAATTTGAAGTTAGACTGTTGTAACAAATAGGATGTTATACCTTATTCTAAGGGTTGCTGGGATCTTTTGTATCACTCAACAAAAATATTGCCAATTCCAGTCAACGTAACGATAACAAATTACTTTATTTATTTATTTAATAACGTTTTCTACAGGCTACATTCACTTTCCCACACGTTGTAGGCCTAAGTTCACAAATAACGTTTCAATAGAAACTGATATACTAATGTCATCTACGTTTAACTTACAGAAACTAACTAGACGCTCTAACTCTCACTATTAACACTGAATTCGTCCACTCTTTACTCACTTAAAACTTCACTGACTGACTCAATCATAACTGATTACCCAAATTTATACTGCACCCTTGTTTCTTGAAGATTCTTAATTATTAACTTTCCAGATCTCAATGTAACACCCCTTT
>NW_013698453.1:0-639 GCF_000517525.1 Limulus polyphemus | reverse complement strand
CGTTTTAAATCTATAGGAAGGAGGAATAGGCAACTATTGGGACGTTTTAAATCAATAGGAAGGAGGAATGGGCAACTATTGGGGCGTTTTAAATTAATAGGAAGGAGGAACAGGCAACTTTTGGGGCGTTTTAAATCAATAGGAAGGAGGAATAGGCAACTATTGGGACGTTTTAAATCAATAGGAAGGAGGAATAGGCAACTACTGGGACGTTTTAAATCAATAGGAAGGAGGAATAGGCAACTATCGGGGCGTTTTAAGTCTATAGGAAGGAGGAACAGGCAACTATCGGGGCGTTTTAAATCAATGGGAAGGAGGAACAGGCAATTATTGGGGCGTTTTAGATCAATGGGAAGGAGGAACAGGCAACTATCGGGGCGTTTTAAATCTATAGGAAGGAGGAACAGGCAACTATCGGGGCGTTTTAAATCTATAGGAAGGAGGAACAGGCAACTATCGGGGGTGTTTTAAATAAATAGAAATATAATACGACGGTTTGAAAACTGGTACTGTAACAGGATATCTAGACATATGGCAAGTCAGTTAAAAACCAGTACTGCAACAAGAAGACTAGGCCTATAACATGTCGTTTTGAAAGTGGTAATACGGTAGGAAGGCTAAGCCTATAACACATCGTTT
>NW_013698452.1:0-639 GCF_000517525.1 Limulus polyphemus | reverse complement strand
TTACTAAATATACACATACATAGATATATACATACATATTTAATAAATTATTACCGTAGTTTTTAAAGGTGATTTTTTTTCTCTAAAAGTCAGATACACACACACACACATATATATATATATGAGGTAAAGCTGAAAGAATCAATACCAGTTTGAAAATTGATTTAAAAAACTATGGTTTTGAAAATGAACCAACATGTCTTTTGATAAGTTGGAGAGGAGACAACATGGGTACTATCCCTTATACAGATTCTTGATTTATAGCTCTGTGTCTTAAAAAATTCGAACTAGTTTATGAACATTTCTGGTGTATTTGTTTGTTCGCTTAGAATTTTCGCGCAAAACTACATAAGGGGTATCTGCCGCAGATAGCCGTCCCTATTTTTGAACTGATGACTAGAAGAAAAGCAGCTGGTCAATAGCACCCACCGCGCACTCTTTGTTTTATACTCTTCCCTGACCAAAGAGATGACAGATAGCGGTGTTCTGCTTTTGTTGGGGATGATGGTCTGCCTTGTCCAATTACTTGGTTTGGAAATCCTTATCCAGTTACTTGGGTTAGAAACAGCTCCACATTCTACAAATGATGCTTTATATATATATATATATATATATACACTATTAATTACTATGTCTTTT
>NW_013698451.1:0-639 GCF_000517525.1 Limulus polyphemus | reverse complement strand
GGTGTCTGTTTACTTGTGATCGTGCTATGTAAATGCTTTGTCATATACTGAAGAATTGAGAAAACGTGTGGAGCATGTGATTTTTATATAAACTGTTCAGTAAATATTTATTAATATTTAACATTAGATACTTATTTAAAACAATTGGGTTACCATGAGATAAAGTACCAATAAGAATAAGTTATATTTACTTTTAATCTCTTATGCATTTTATCTAAAAGTATTTGTAATTACAGGATATGGTTGATAGCACAAACAGCTACGAAGAACAAGTTAATCCACCAACTTCTAATTTGTGTGATACAGAAAGTAAGCACAGTTTAATAAAACCTTGCTCATTTAAGTAGATCTTACATATAAAATTATTTATCAATCTCCTTACAAGTTTTTGTTATTTTGGGCTGCTTAATCCTATGACCTCTGGCTTATCTATCGGAGAGAGAAGGTAACATCACTCTCATCATATTTCATTACAAAAATAAAACTAGTGGATGAAATTGTTTAAAATGTGACAAGAACATTCCTGAAAGTATGTAATTTTAGAAATATAAAGTATTTAATTTTTATTTTTCTACTATTTCTAATAAAAAAAATTTTTAGTTAATGTAGTCATGTGCCCTCAGACTCTGAATAGTTCAC
>NW_013698450.1:0-639 GCF_000517525.1 Limulus polyphemus | reverse complement strand
AACCAGCATAGTTTATCAGGTTGATACCAGCATAATCAACCTGATAAACTATGCTGGGTATCAAGCTGATAAACACCAGCATAGTTTATCAGGTTGATAACCAGCATAGTTTATCAGGTTGATAACCAGCATAGTTTATCAGCTTGATACCCAGCATAGTTTATCAGCTTGATACCCAGCATACTTTATCAGGTTGATAACCAGCATAGTTTATCAGGTTGATAACCAGCATAGTTTATCAGCTTGGTAACCAGCATAGTTTATCAGCTTGATACCCAGCGTAGTTTATCAGGTTGATAACCAGCATAGTTTATCAGCTTGATACCCACCATAGTTTATCAGCTTGATAACAAGAATAGTTTATCAGGTTGGTAACCAGTATAGTTTATCAGGCTTGATACCCAGCCTAGTTTATCCGGTTGAAAACAAGCATAGTTTATCAGCTTGATACCCAGCATAGTTTATCAGGTTGATAACCAGCATAGTTTATCAGGTTGATAACCAGCGTAGTTTATCAGGTTGATAGCCAGCCTAGTTTAACAGGTTGATAACCAGCATAGTTTATCAGCTTGATACCAAACATAGTTTATCAGCTTGATACCCAGCATAGTTTATCAGCTTTATACCCAGCATAGTTTA
>NW_013698449.1:0-639 GCF_000517525.1 Limulus polyphemus | reverse complement strand
AGGTTTGAACGTGTTGACCAGTCTTTTACATCGTTACCAGAACGCCTTTCGCATAATACCAGGACTCATCACGCTGACTGAGATACGGTGGATGAAGTAGTGTTCTAGGCTTTACGCATATCATTAATTTTCGCGAACAGCTGTTACGGCGTAAACTAGATTAGGCAAGTGAGTTACATTTGTAACTAGATTAGGCAAGTGAGTTACATTTGTAACTAGATTAAGCAAGTGAGTTACAGTTGTTATTACTTTTATTTAAGTCAGCTACAAATCAGGTTTTGAGAATGAGAATTCGCGTTAATATTACTTTCGAATAAATTCGGGTTTATTTGGTTACTAAAATGTTAGAGCTGATAATACTATAAATGTTGACCGGAACATGTCCACTTTATGGTTAAGATGTAATAATCCAACCAGGTTTCAGCTGGACTTCAACATAAAATCATTAAAGTTTCAGATAGTTGTGTTCAGTTACATTAAATGTTAACAAGCTATACTCAGGCTTTGCAAACCCTAACGAAATATATTTGGTTTGCTAAATCTTTACGTTGTGTTCAGTTTTTATAATCTCTATGAAGTTTTGTTCGGTTCCCCTAAATCCTAAGGATGAGTATTCGGTTTACTGAAACCACTAAAATG
>NW_013698448.1:0-639 GCF_000517525.1 Limulus polyphemus | reverse complement strand
TGAGTAATTGTGTAGTAAGATCAACGTAAAAATGTAGTAATAGTGTAATACTTAGTTTTATATCTACATAGAAAATCCTGGATGCAATTAAACAATTAGATCCAGCTGTTTTAATTCGATGAACAGCCGCTAGTTGTAAATGTGTATTGTACAGACAAACTACGAGTAATTGTGTAGTAAGATCAACGTAAAAATGTAGTAATAGTGTAATACTTAGTTTTATATCTACGTAGACAATCCTGGGTGCAATTAAACAATTAGATCTAGTTGTTTTAATTGGATGAACAGCCGCTAATATGAGGTCCGAATTTGATTTCAAGCCTTTAAGAATGACTATAAAAATGTACAATGAACTAAATATGATAACACTTCTATATTTTTGTGTTTGTGACATACAGTTAAATGTGTTAATTCTAACACTTGATCACACGTATTTAATCCTCAGACATTTCATAACCACATGGTTAAAAACGACTTTTGTTGTTACACTGACTCAACTCTGAAATTATAACGAATACAAAATACATAATTCATGAGACAACTTTGACTTCAGCTGCTCGAGAAATCACGTGGTCTTATGTGTAAGCACTTTAAGGGGGACATCCTTAAGGGTTTTTCAAATTCGGTGACGAGGAGCAC
>NW_013698447.1:0-639 GCF_000517525.1 Limulus polyphemus | reverse complement strand
CTTAATGGCACGTTAAACTAAATGGTTTGTAAACACTCACGTCATCAATTTCTGATACATCTTTCGTTGTGGCGTCTCCTGCAGTTTTTTCTAGATGTTCTAAGTTATAATCACCAATTTGTGAATATTTTACATAATCCAGGTTTCCTTCTTTCCCTGGACTTCTATCATGACAACACTGTGATATTTTGAGACCCTGTCGTTTCCAAATTATAATACTGAAAAAAAAAAAGAATTTAATTTTGATAAATATGTATATTGCTATAATAATCAGTAAATAGATATATATATATATCAAAAGTAACACGAGCTAAGCGACAAGTAGCAACAATTTAACGTATTCTGTTAAATGTTAACGTCATTATAATATTGTACCCCGCTGGGATAGCGTTAAGTCTGCGGATTTACATTGCTAAGATCAGCGGTTCGATTCCCCTCGGTGGACACAGCAGATAGCCCGATATGGCTTTGCTATCAGAAAAACCCACATATTATAATATCATACTACTATATTACTACACTGCTATTTAACACGTTTCAAGATAAGCTTCTTGTTCGCTTTAACCAACATCTGAAATGTTCATTATTGGAGAACAATTATATATTAGATTCTAGATTAGGGTAAGAAATGAAAATATT
>NW_013698446.1:0-639 GCF_000517525.1 Limulus polyphemus | reverse complement strand
ACTGTTTGAGATAAAATCAATGACACGTACATTCTTTTGTTGTTGGAGAAAATCTTGTGGGAAGTGATCTTGTTAGTTTTCTCAACACTGAAAAGGATTTTACAAATGACTATTCTTCAAACCACAAACATTTTAATGAGTTTTCCAGAGGTCGTCGACTCTATACAAGACCCAGGAAGTGACGTGCCTTACAGTGAGCACGTAGACGATAAACTTCCGGAATTAAAATAGCACAACATGTAAAGCGACGACACAACCTAGGTTAAAACGATTACCACCAACCTGTTATTTTTTCGTGCAGCTGTCTCTAAGTCAGTCGTTTTTGTTCTTTTTTTTTAAATGCAACAAAGTGTCAAAGGTCAAGTTATTGGCTATTTTTAAGGCTGAATAAAGAGCTATCGATAAAAACAAACAGATATAAACTTCAAAAACAGAGAAACTAGCTGGCTTTCTTATGTAGAGAATGAACCACCAGATCATGTATAAGCTTGAAAAAACAGAGAAACTAGCTAGCTTTCTTATGTAGTGAATGAACCACCAGATCATGTATAAGCTTGTAATAACACAGAAACTAGCTAGCTTTCTTAAGTAGTGAATGAACCACCAGATCATATATAAACTTGAAAAACAGAGAAACTA
>NW_013698445.1:0-639 GCF_000517525.1 Limulus polyphemus | reverse complement strand
AATATACACACAAGAATACAATTTATAGTAACAATTAATACAAACTGATTTATATTTTCCTCTTAGGCTCGTCGTGTTGGTTATATTTTGAGGCCCTGTGGAGGCTTTCTAGAAATTTCAGTTTTACGTAACAATACTGCTCTACATTTGAGCGTTTACATACGCATATATATTGTTGATACTTACTCTCAAGAATCGTCTACAACTTTGGAGAAAAGGCTGGAGTTTACCCATACATATTTAACACAAAAGGCTATGTATGTTTCTAAATATAAACTTAGTCTAAACAAACGTTGAGATCAAAATAAATATATAATAATAAATTCGTCATGCCTTTAAAGTTTATGTATCTCCGTAGCAATTGTAATATAGAATGTGATACTAGGTTTATAAAATTTCCTTAAGAAACTGTAAATTCTTTGCATAGATTTACTATAATTGTGTACTAAACTATTTGAATTATGTAATAATCACTTGTTTTTACAGTAGTTTAATAATGTTTTGCACTCTGGTTTTAAATACTTGTCTTACTATTTAGTGCCTGTATAATGTATTAGATAAGTAAAGTTTCTTTGTCTTTTCTTTACATTCTTGATGTTTAGTGTGTATACTTATCTGATAAACTATGCTGGTTATCAA
>NW_013698444.1:0-639 GCF_000517525.1 Limulus polyphemus | reverse complement strand
TGTTATACGTGTGTAGGGTATTGTTGCTACTTTAACCACTGTTTGTGTAGCGTTGTTATACGAGTGTAGGGTATTGTTGCTACTTTATCCACTGTTTGTATAACGTTGTTATACGTGTGTAGGGTATTGTTGCTACTTTAACCACTGTTTGTGTAACGTTGTTATACGTGTGTAGGGTATTGTTGGTACTTTAGCCACTGTTTGTCTAAAGTTGTTATATGTAGGGTATTGTTGCTACTTTAACCACTGTTTGTGTAACGTTGTTATACGTGTGTAGGGTATTGTTGCTACTTTAACCACTGTTTGTGTAGCGTTGTTATACGAGTGTAGGGTATTGTTGCTACTTTAACCACTGTTTGTATAACGTTGTTATACGTGTGTAGGGTATTGTTGCTACTTTAACCACTGTTTGTGTAGCGTTGTTATACGAGTGTAGGGTATTGTTGCTACTTTAGCCACTGTTTGTATAACGTTGTTATACGTGTGTAGGGTATTGTTGCTAATTAAGCCATTGTTTGTGTAGCGTTGTTATACGAGTGTAAGGTATTGTTGCTAATTAAGCCACTGTTTGTGTAGCGTTGTTATACGTGTGTAGGGTATTGTTGCTAATTAAGCCACTGTTTGTGTAGCGTTGTTATT
>NW_013698443.1:0-639 GCF_000517525.1 Limulus polyphemus | reverse complement strand
AAAAGGCGGTTAATAACTATAAGACAAGTAGAAATAATGTACTTAGTTCAAACTAAAATAATAACTTTCACACATTACTCACACTAGAAAAGGAATATTTACAGTATGTTAACTTTCATACATTACTCATGCTAGAAAATGAAGACTTCCAGTATGTTAACTTTCACACATTACTCACACTAGAAAAGGAAGACTTCCAGTATGTTAACTTTCACACATTACTTACACTAGAAAATGAAGATTTTCAGTATGTTAACTTTCACACATTACTCACACTAGAAAAGGAAGACTTCCAGTATGTTAACTTTCACACATTACTAACACTAGAAAATGAAGATTTTCAGTATGTTAACTTTCACACATTACTTACACTAGAAAAGGAAACCAATCAGATATTGTGTAATTAGATCATGACTGTTACTAGCAAGAGTACTGATGCATAAATGATGGGAAACTCTTAACTTTATATAGATTGGATGATCCACCTAGATGTATTGTTAAACATTAGGATGATCCATCCAGATGTATTGTTAAACATTAGGATGATCCATCCAGATGTATTGTTAAACATTAGGATTATCCACCCAGATGTATTGTTAAACATTAGGATGATCCACCTAGATGTATTGTTAAACATTA
>NW_013698442.1:0-639 GCF_000517525.1 Limulus polyphemus | reverse complement strand
TAAGCTCTAAGTAGAACAGCAGGTTGAAGATACTTGGAGCTGATAACGGATAAGTCCTAAGTAGAACAGCAGGTTGAAGATACTTGGAGCTGATAACGGATAAGTCCTAAGTAGAACAGCATGTTGAAGATACTTGGAGCTGATAACAGATAAGCTCTAAGTAGAACAGCATGTTGAAGATACTTGGAGCTGATAACGGATAAAACCTAAGTAGAACAGCATGTTGAAGATACTTGGAGCTGATAACGGATAAGTCCTAAGTAGAACAGCATGTTGAAGATACTTGGAGCTGATAACGGATAAGTCTAAGTAGAACAGCATGTTGAAGATACTTGGAGATGATAACGGATAAGCTCTAAGTAGAACAGCAGGTTGAAGATACTTGGAGCTGATAACGGAGAAGCTCTAAGTAGAACAGCAGGTTGAAGATACTTGGAGCTGATAACGGATAAGCCCTAAGAAGAACAGCAGGTTCAAGATACTTGGAGCAGATAACGGATAAGCTCTAAGTAGAACAGCAGGTTGAAGATACTTGGAGCTGATAACGGAGAAGCCCTAAGTAGAACAGCAGGTTGAAGATACTTGGAGCTGATAACGGATAAGCCCTAAGTAGAACAGCAGGTTGTAGATACTTGGAGC
>NW_013698441.1:0-639 GCF_000517525.1 Limulus polyphemus | reverse complement strand
GTTTTAGCGCTGTAGATCCTGAAGCTTACAGCTGAGCTATCGGATGGGGTTCCATTTTACTTATTCAAAGCACAGTGCCTGTAACATTTATATATGTAAAAAGGCATATTTCTTATATGTTATATGACAGAAAGGTAGAGGAAGCCTCCCAGGAAATGTTTGAAAAATAGGCGCTCTGAGATTGAGTTTTGTGCTAATTTTACTACAAGTTATTGAAAGTATTAATCATTTCCAAGCACTTCTTTACGATTCACAAAAATAAGTGCTCACTGGCACTTATACTCGCCATAGCTGTAAACAAGTACAAGTATATGCACTTTCACATTACACGTGTAATTTATGATAAATTGTTATACTGATTTATACATACAACTATAAGTCTATCTATTTACCTAGAAACAGTTTTTGAAGTGCGAGTTATAGTTTATAAAGCCCTACAGTTACTGGGGCAAAATGTTGATCCGGCGCAAATGTGACAGCAAACGGGAGCTTCGACTGATGTTTACATTGTGGATATGTATGATGAGAAATATCTGTAAATAAAGCGTTTGAAATAAGCCTTGTCTGGGGGTGAGAAGTTTTAAATTCTATTGCTAGTGATCAAGATAGTGGCATTGGCGACAGAGAGCCTATGTTAAT
>NW_013698440.1:0-639 GCF_000517525.1 Limulus polyphemus | reverse complement strand
TTCAAAACAAACAAACAAGCTATTCACTAGGCCTCATCTGGCCCACCTCGGAAAAAAAGAACACAACAAACAGAATTTTCTAAAATAAATTAGTCGCGACGTATGTGATTATAGCACTTTGAAAATTTGTGCGCATATTTAACTGTTGTAGTTTCTAGTCGTCGTTTTTATGGCAATCTAACGGTGAAGATCATGCTTTCTTCGCGAAGTCGCGATTAAAACATATTGAATATTTGTGCGCATATTTAACTGTTGTTGTCCCTAGTCGTCGTGGTATGACAATATAATGGTGAGCATCATACTTTGTTCGCGAAGTCGTGGTCTACGAGTTTTGAACTATTATTCTGTGATGTAAAAATTTCAAGCACTGTAAACGCTGAATTCACACACACGATCCTTTATATTGTAATGTCCTGGCTAAAATGTGTTCAATATTACTCTCAAACTTGTAAGTTTTCCATATCGCTTTTTCGTAAACTATTGTTGAAGTATATAACAGCTGATAGAAAAAATTCCAAGTAAATATTATCCAGACGAACTAAAAGATTTTTTACGAGATAACTTTTACTAGGTTATCAGTTTTTAGTTGTCCTTATTTTCATTGGGCCTGGCCAGGTAGTTAGGGCGCTCGACTCGCAA
>NW_013698439.1:0-639 GCF_000517525.1 Limulus polyphemus | reverse complement strand
CCAAGTGAAACAATATAAGTCCCTCTTAGTGGTGGCCATTATAGAAATAAACCAAGTGAAACAATGTAAGTCCCTCTAAGTGGTGGTCATTATAGAAATAAACCAAGTGAAACAATGTAGGTCCCTCCAAGTGGTGGTCATTATAGAAATAAACCAAGTGAAACAATGTAAGTCCCTCCAAGTGGTGGTCATTATAGAAATAAAAAGTCCCTCTAAGTGGTGGTCATTATAGAAATAAACCAAGGGACTTACATTGTTTCACTCTAAGTGGTGGTCATTATAGAAATAAACCAAGTGAAGCAATGTAAGTCCCTCTTAGTGGTGGTCATTATAGAAATAAACCAAGTGAAACAATGTAAGTCCCTCTAAGTGGTGATCATTATAGAAATAAACCAAGTGAAACAATGTATGTCCCTCTAAGTGGTGGTCATGGATGTGTGACCACCGATAACTGTTGGTTCTGTTTCTTTACTATCAATAAAGTAAACTCTACGTCATGGATGTGTGACCACCGATAACTGTTGGTTCTGTTTCTTTACTCTCAATAAAGTAAACTCTACGTCATGGACGTGTAACCACGGGTAACTGTTGGTTCTGTTTCTTTACTATCAATAAAATAAACTCTACGTCATGGACGTG
>NW_013698438.1:0-639 GCF_000517525.1 Limulus polyphemus | reverse complement strand
TAACAATGAGGGTGTCTGTGTGGCCTGTAGAACGTTGCAAACACTAATATGTGTATAAGTATCCTGTATAACAATGCTGGCATTGGTGTGGCCTAAAGAACATTGCTATCACTAAAATGTTTTTAGCTGTCCTGTATAACAATGCAGGTATTGGTGTGGCCTTAAGAACATTGCTATCACTAATATGTTTTTAGCTGTCCTGTATAACAATGAGGTTGTCTGTGTGGCCTGTAGAACGTTGCAAACACTAATATGTGTATAAGTATCCTGTATAACAATGCTGGTATTGGTGTGGCCTTAAGAACATTGCTATCACTAATATGTTTTTAGCTGTCCTGTATAACAATGCAGGTATTGGTAAACATATTCAGGTTATTGAGAAGTGTTGCATAACGTCTAGAGAACAGTGAACTGGTTATAGACCCCTCCTGAAACAATCCAGTTTTTAGTCCTAAGATGAAATATTAGTGAATAGTTGTCTAATTGATAACATGTATTTATTTCAGTAAAAATATTGCGTATACAACGTAGACTTACTTCCAAGCTTCTAGAAGCAATTGATGGGATAAAAATAATAATATTATAAAGTGTGTTTTGTAAAATTATGCTTCTTCATATTATCGCAGACCTCAGTGGCCC
>NW_013698437.1:0-639 GCF_000517525.1 Limulus polyphemus | reverse complement strand
ACTACAAAGAAACCAAAGAATGCTAGATTCAGTTAACTGATGATTAAGGACTACAAAAAAAAACAACAAAGAATGCTAGTTTCGGTTAATTGACGATTAATGGCTACAAAGAAACCAAAGAATGCTAGATTCAGTTAACTGGTGATTAAGGACTACAAAGAAACCAAAGAATGCTAGATTCAGTTAACTGGTGATTAAGGACTACAAAGAAACCAAAGAATGCTAGATTCAGTTAACTGGTAATTAAGGACTACGAAGAAACTAATGAATGCTAGATTCAGTTAACTGATGATTAAGGACTACAAAGAAACCAAAGGAATGCTAGATTCAGTTAACTATTGATTAAGGACTACAAAAAAAAAGAATGCTAGTTTCGGTTAATTGACGATTAATGACTACAAAGAATGCTAGATTCAGTTAACTGGTGATTAAGGACTACAAAGAAACCAATGAATGCTAGATTCAGTTATAGGATGCTATAAAAGGGGTGACAGTGCTTCAAATAGTTATGTAGAAACATAAAACAAATGTTAAAAGTTAAAGTAAACTAAGGTGATCAAAATGAACAATGATTTATTTGTTCTGTTTGTTTGTTGTTAAGCACAAAGCTACACAATGGGCTATTTGTGCTATGTCTAC
>NW_013698436.1:0-639 GCF_000517525.1 Limulus polyphemus | reverse complement strand
CGCAGAGTAATGAAATAATGAAACTCGTGACGGTTAGGTTCCTAACAACTCACTGTAATTCGTGGTAGTCAGATTATACTAAAAACGCAGAGTAATGAAACTCAGTGACGGTTAGGTTCCTAACAACTCACTGTAATTAAACTACGTGGTAGTCAGATTATACTAAAAACGCAGAGTAATGAAACTACGTGACGGTTAGGTTCCTAACAACTCACTGTAATTAAACTACGTGACAGTCAGATTATACTGAAAACGCAGAGTAATGAAACTACGTGACGGTTAGGTTCCTAACAACTCACTGTAATTAAACCAAGTGGTAGTCAGATTATACTAAAAACGCAGAGTAATGAACTACGTGACGGTTAGGTTCCTAACAACTCACTGTAATTAAACTACGTGGTAGTCAGATTATACTAAAAACGCAGAGTAATGAAACTACGTGACGGTTAGGTTCCTAACAACTCAATGTAATTAAACTACGTGGTTGTCAGATTATACTGAAAACGCAGAGTAATGAAACTCAGTGACGGTTAGGTTCCTAACAACTCACTGTAAATAAACTACGTGGTAGTCAGATTATACTAAAAACGCATAGTAATGAAACTACGTGACGGTTAGGTTCCTAACAAGTCACTGTAA
>NW_013698435.1:0-639 GCF_000517525.1 Limulus polyphemus | reverse complement strand
AGACATAACAATATAATCAAATTAAAATTTTTAAGCAAATAACATTCAATTTTTAAAGAATTAAAAAATGGTGTAATGATGTAATGTGGAATCCAACATATTTTTTTTTTTATGGGGATGGATTTGTATAACTTAAAGTATTTTAAAAATAAAAACAAGATCAACATTTCAAATTCACAATAACGTTTTGATGATGATGATGATGGTAGCTCAAATCTACCGAAACATGTAGTCTTTTTAATTTTAGCAGTTAACCAAATTAAATTTTATTGTGCATGTTAAACGTTCATCTTGTATTTATTTTTAAAATTTATTGCGTAAGCTGCTTTAATGGAAAACTTACCAAAGTAGTTTGGATTCTTTTGTTACGTGATAATAAAGTCTCTCTCAAAGGAGGAGATGAAATTCTTCCAAGTTGACTGTAGGAATGAAATTAATGTGAAATATTTGAACAGGCTTCAAGACAAAAATAGTTTAATTGCTTACCACAAATCCTACTAAATCTATTTTAAATCACTGTTTACTTTTCAGATTATCTAACAAATAAAAAACAAGTTCACTTCAAATGCTAAACAAAATTAATAATTCCTTGTTAGGTCTTCAAAGTAATCTTTTAACAAAAAAAAACTTTTTTTTTCA
>NW_013698434.1:0-639 GCF_000517525.1 Limulus polyphemus | reverse complement strand
GTGCTAGTGACACTTGTCTTATGAGGATGGATCAGTGGTGAAGGTGCTGGTAACACTTGTCTTATGAGGATGGTTAGTGGTGAAGATGGTGGTGACACTTGTCTTATGAGGATGGATTAGTGGTGAAGGTGCTGGTAACACTTGTCTTGTGAGGATAGATTAGTGGTGAAGGTGCTGGTAACACTTGTCTTGTGAGGATAGATTAGTGGTGAAGGTGCTGGTAACACTTGTCTTGTGAGGATAGATTAGTGGTGAAGGTACTAGTGACACTTGTCTTGTGAGGATAGATTAGTGGTGAAGGTACTAGTGACACTTGTCTTGTGAGGATAGGTTAGTGGTGAAGGTTCTAGTGACACTTGTGTCAGGAGACTTGGATTAGTGCTGATGGTTCTAGTGACACTTGTGTTACAAAAGTTGGAGTAGTGGTGAATGTGCTAATGACACTTGTATTACAAGAGTTAGATTAGTGGTGGGGTGTTGTTGACACTTGTGTTACAAGAGTTAGATTAGTGGTGGGGTGTTGTTGACACTTGTGTTACAAGAGTTGGAGTAGTGGTGAATGTGCTAATGACAATTGTGTTACAAGAGTTAGATTAGTGGTGAAGGTGCTAATGACACTTGTGTTAGGAGAGGTGGATT
>NW_013698433.1:0-639 GCF_000517525.1 Limulus polyphemus | reverse complement strand
ATGTTCAGTTTACAGTGTCTAGCTACAAACATTATATATTCACTGATAATAGCTTGGGATCCTAGATATACAAAGTTAGATCATTATCAGTCGTCCGGTATGTTCAGTTTACAGTGTCTAGCTACAAACATTATATATTCATTGATAATAGCTTGGGATCCTAGATATACAAAGTTAGATAATTATCAGTTGTCCAGGATGTTCAGTTTACAGTGTCTAGCTACAAACATTATATATTTACTGATAATAGCTTGGGATCCTAGATATACAAAGTTAGATCATTATCAGTTGTCCAGGATGTTCAGTTTACAGTGTCTAGCTACAAACATTATATCCTACTGAGAAGAAAACATGTCCAAGAAGGAAAAGAAAAACGAAAGTCATTATCAACATTTTCATTGTGATTTACTACCTCTATAGCTTATTGGAACGATAGACATAAATTTTTATTTTATCTATTCTAATTCCTTTATGCTCTAGAAAATACTGACCTGTTGGATGAGCAGCGATTACCAGAAAAGCACGAGAAATGTGCCAGCGGACAAGTTCGGAAGAATCGTCCAGAAATTGAGCGATTATTGGGGTCAGATGTTGTTGAATAAAAGTTGACCTTCCGGTAGGAGACGCTGTAAATGTAAG
>NW_013698432.1:0-639 GCF_000517525.1 Limulus polyphemus | reverse complement strand
CGGAACCAACTGATTTCCAGACTTATAAATTCCATAAGTTGGGTGAATATGTTATTATTGAAAAAAGCAAGTCGAAATTAGAAACAGAATGCAAAAATATAATTTGTTAATTTTCTGCTCTTAAGTTTGTGGGAATTAAAACAAACGTTGGGCAAAATTTGAAACATAGAAACAACTGATAATAATAGCATTTTAACTAAAACTTGTGTCGTAGCTGGTCTGTATTGAGCTAAAGATCCTTTACGCAGCAAAATATGTATAATATAGTTGAAATGCTATTATTCACCTTTTTTTTTAATGCAGACCCCTAATGGGCCAGTAAATAATGATGTGATTTGAATTATTCGTAGTTTTGTGATGATTTAATAGCATTAATCCAAAACGTAAAGCCTCTAAACCTTGTAGAATATATTTAGATAACATGCGCACGAACTTAAATTTATAATTTTGTTTCCACCAGTTGGTAGGAGCTACATGAACAGAACAATAAATAAATCATTAGTTGATCAAACTTCTCGTTCAGAGCTGGCATTGTATATACTTAACACCGTGTAGAGCTAGACGTGAATAATTGGTTTGTAAGATAGTTTGTCATTTTATGCAAATAAGACTTTGTTTCACATTACGATAAACAAACAA
>NW_013698431.1:0-639 GCF_000517525.1 Limulus polyphemus | reverse complement strand
CAACGTCTCGCACCACTTCGGTTGTCTTTATCAACTGTCTAGGTTAGTTCGGTAGTTGGGCAAGGTTTGAGCTAGTTGAGTTATCGTGCGACTCTTTAATTTGAAAAAAAGATTTCAATAATATTATACTTTAAATAGGCTTAGCTCTTCTCGCAACATGACATGCGCGTTATGCAATAAGTATAATAGAACTTTACAGATACACCGCAAGATGGCGATATTAATTGCGGACTGTAGTATATTGGTTAGTGGATAAGTTCAACAATTTGAAATAAATTATACCCTAAAAATATGGCTGCCTTAGCTCGTTTCGAACAGTTTTTTTTTCAGTTAATTTTCATAATTTCTTTTAATGGAGAAATAATTATATTTGTATCGTAAAAGCGATGATACTTTTAACAAGTCTGGCTCTCCAACAACATAAAGGGAGTACTGTATTTTTCGGAATATAAGACGCACCGGTGTGTACAGTCGCATTTGAAAATTTTTAATTGATTCAATTTGATACTTTAATAATTAGTATATATTGTTCTAAACACAAAAGAGCTCAACACATCAAAATAAAAAAATACCGTAAATCACAAAAAGGTTTACTGTTATTTAGTTCGGTACAAAATCTTCATTGCTTTCACTGTAATT
>NW_013698430.1:0-639 GCF_000517525.1 Limulus polyphemus | reverse complement strand
ACTAAAGGATTAGAACCTGAAAGCAGTGACAAATCTATCTATGTGCTGACTAAAGGATGAGAACCTGAAAGCAGTGACAAATCTATGTGCTGACTACCCTTAAATATCAGTTCTACACAAGTTCCTTGATTTTCGTATTTCTTTTATTTGATAAACTTATTACCAGGGCTTGTTTCTTGCTGTATTTTTTTTTTTTTTAAATGAAGATGTTTCTCCAAACGTGTAGATACTTGTATTACTATTACTACCAGTATCCTGGTGCACAGGGTTTGATCAATACGGTAATCTCTGACTACCGGAAGTACATCACGTGACACGGTTTTATCCTGATATTATTATTCATATTAGTCAGTTATTAAAAATGTGTATTTTTGTTTATTGACTAAATTCTAGACTTAGATCATTTGAAATATTTCAGATAAACTTTAATAACAATCGAATTTTATTAAAATGTTTTATTATGTTGTAAAAACGTAACGTTTGATAAGGTATCGTTGTTCTTCAGGTAGAATATAACGTTTGATAAGATATCGTTGTTCATTACGTAGAATATAACGTTTGATAAGATATCGTTGTTCATTAGTTAGAATATAACGTTTGATAAGGTATCGTTGTTCTTCAGGTAGAATATAACGTTTG
>NW_013698429.1:0-639 GCF_000517525.1 Limulus polyphemus | reverse complement strand
TCCATAATATCTGTAGTGTTGAAGAATTTATTGTACATACGTTAAATTGTTCTGAATATATATATATGTTATTTTGAAAACAAGGGAAGTGCGTGCTGTTTACTCATCGTTGAATTTATCACTAACAAGTGACAGACACCTACTGTAGAAGAATCCTAAGTCCAATAACAACATAGTATATATTTATACTATTAAAATATATAATTAAAAGGCTTTTTAGTTTGACAACTGATAAAGAAGAGATTTTAAAATTCTGACACAAAGGCTAAACCAGCCATACCTCTCTCTGCATCTGCTTGACAATTCCAATCTCACAAGTCTGTGGGCTTACAACGCTAGAAACGATGTTTCGATACCCATGTTGGGCAGAGCACAGATAGCTAATTGTGTAGCTTTGAGTTTAACTTCAAACAAACAAAAACAAGTGGAAAAATAAATAATTTTCTTTTATTTTTAAATCCTGTTCCGTCCAATATGTAAATAGTTAGTTTTTTTCTTTTTTTAAATTGAAAACGTAAGGGAGGTATTGAAACCGGCATGGAAACAAACAATATCACTTCAACATTGAGCGAAAATCATTTTTTATGATCTTATTCACTGTAATTCAAGCCAACTTTTTATTGTTACACCGAACGACCA
>NW_013698428.1:0-639 GCF_000517525.1 Limulus polyphemus | reverse complement strand
AACTAGACAATGTTGAGATACTATTACACATGAACAACAGTAATAATTATCTAGTTGTTGAGATACTATTACTATTACTGTTGTTCATGTAACTAGATAACGTAATAGTATCTCAACTATTACTGTTGTTCATGTAACTAGATAACATAATAGTATCTCAACTATTACTGTTGTTCATGTAACTAGATAATGTAATAGTATCTCAACTATTACTGTTGTTCATGCAACTAGATAATGTAATAGTGTCTCAATTATTACTGTTGTTCATGTAGCTAGATAATGTAATAGTATCTCAACTATTACTGTTGTTCATGTAACTAGATAACGTAATAGTATCTCAACTATTACTGTTGTTCATGTAACTAGATAACGTAATAGTATCTCAACTATTACTGTTGTTCATGCAACTAGATAATGTAATAGTATCTCAACTATTACTGTTGTTCATGTAGCTAGATAATGTAATAGTATCTCAACTATTACTGTTGTTCATGTAACTAGATAATGTAATAGTATCTCAACTATTACTGTTGTTCATGCAACTAGATAATGTAATAGTATCTCAACTATTACTGTTGTTCATGTAACTAGATAATGTAATAGTATATCAACTATTAGTTGTTCATGTATCTAGATAAT
>NW_013698427.1:0-640 GCF_000517525.1 Limulus polyphemus | reverse complement strand
TGTTAATTATAATAGTAAGTAGTCTTGTAACTAAGCAATGTTAATTATAATAGTAAGTAGTCTTGTAACTAAGCAATGTTAATTATAATAGTAAGTAGTCTTGTAACTAAGGAATAACATTAGTGTTTTAAAATAATAATATTAATATTTCATATTTTTGTAATTCGATAAAGTTAATGTTAATAATGAGGATAGTGTTGTAATTAGATAAAGTTAATATTGATGTATTGGATAGTCCCGTAACATAATAAACTATCTTGTTTCTTAACTTTGAAACCATTCCTCATTATTGGTTTATTTCTTGATTATTAAACATGTCGTCGTTCTATGTACTTAAGTTGATTTGTGAACATTAACATATATAACCAACAATCAACATCTATTATTTCCTTGTACATATTTGTATATAAAATACATAACTAATTCCAAAGCAGCATTCATTCGTTTTTAGACGGTTTCTCTCTCTGTCCCTTTACTTATTTGTTGTTGTTGTTGTTACTCTCCGTGACTCAACGGTAAGTCTGTAATGTTACGACACTAAAAATCTGGTGTTCGATACCTATGGTGGGCATCTTCCAGACAGCCCATTGTGTAGTTTTGCACATAACAACAACCAACTCTGAACCTTTACAGAAACCTT
>NW_013698426.1:0-640 GCF_000517525.1 Limulus polyphemus | reverse complement strand
TTAACATGTAACTTGGTTCACTTTATCTATATTTGTATAAACGCTCAGATTGTTAACATGTAACTTGGTTCACTTTATCTATATTTGTATAAACACTCTAATTGTTAACATGTAACTTGGTTCACTTTATCTATATTTGTATAAACGCTCTAATTGTTAACATGTAACTTGGTTCACTTTATCTATATTTGTATAAACGCTCTAATACCGAATGTATATTTATGTCGATGTAGTAATTTATCATATCATATAACAGAATGTGTCATAGTTTAATATTTTGTGTCACAGACCGAGCAACTCAGCTTTTTATGGATCCTCTTTACCATGATTGTGGCTGGAAACGGGAGTGTAATGGTAACTTTGATGTTATCTAAGAACAGGAAGTCCCGGATGAACTTTTTCATCATGCAGCTTGCTCTGGCGGGTAAGACTATCTAATATAAATAATGAATGGTTGAGGTAAGACTATCTAATATAAATAATGAATGGTTGAGGTAAGACTATCTAATATAACTAATGAATGGTTGAGACGTTACTTTTACTACACCAGTTCCTTTAGTAGGTACAACTACAACTAACTAAGAAAATGAATGAAAAATAAACATGTAAACTTCATCGTACACCTTGTTTCAGTAAGTAA
>NW_013698425.1:0-640 GCF_000517525.1 Limulus polyphemus | reverse complement strand
TAAGTTAAACACTATTAAATGTGTAAAAATGATTGAACTAGAACAATGAATGCTGTGACGATGTTTTCAATCAACAACAATACACTGAAGTCGTGCAGGAAGTCAAAAATCAATGTGTAAACTTATTGTCCATAGAAGGTAATAACGTCAAACTAAAGCTGCAGAAGAAGGAATATCTCAAATATATATAGAATTACTTAACAACTTTCAATAAAAATAAGAATTTTTGTCAGTAAAATGCGTAAAGAACTGAAGTTAATCATTTTACCAATAACACTGTTAACAACTACTCCAATTTCTTTTTAACTGGGTGATTCAGATGCAAATTTTCGTCAAATGGTTTTTTTTGCGGTCGGTTTGGACAATTAAGAACAAGATTTTATTATAAAAATAGAAAGATTAACGTTTAACTTGTACAATCAGATAATACAAAACTGATAATTTTAATACATTCTTAACCCTAAAATTACTTATGGGGACTAGGGCACCATAATTTTGTAAGCACATTTTTTTTCTAAATTGTAAATAATTACTTAACTGGACGTAACTAGAAGTGATTACGAAAATTATGAAGAAAAAATTATATAAGGGAATGTGTGAAAATAACCAAGCTAGATTACACTGATAGTTTAATCGTGCA
>NW_013698424.1:0-640 GCF_000517525.1 Limulus polyphemus | reverse complement strand
GGGCGGAGCACAGATAGCCCTTGTGTATAATTAAAAACAAACAAACAAACAATTCAATATTTGAGGTAACTTAAAAACAGAAAATGTATATTATAATATTATGTTGTCCACTGTAATTCACGTTATGTTTGAAATAGATCAAAATGTTTTTTTTTAATATTATTATTAATGTCTGTTTGATTTTATGTTGGTTTGTTTTTGTTTGTTTATTTAATCTCATTATTCTGATTCACGTAGATTATTATCCGCCAGAAAATAACTTTGAACAAGCTTCATCTACATTTACCAACTCAACGATCCAGTATCCTTTGAACCAGAACCAAGTTTTATCCAGGTGAGTTTCAATAAAGATATACATTTTTAATAAAACTTTCTTGTATCTGAATGAAGTACCAGTCTCTTGAATTACAACTTTACACTGAACTGAAGTGTACAGTAACTCAACTTCTCGTGCTAATGTCTTGTTTAGTAACAATACAATATCAGTTTAGTACTATATTTATTTAATTTTAGGACTTTTCTGAAAGAAATACGTTTATTGTTTTTTTCCTTCCACTGAAAACAATGAGTGCTAAACTAAAATGTTCCCATGAGATACCTTTCAATGGTAACAAATCTACGCCTTCACGGTGATAAGAAT
>NW_013698423.1:0-640 GCF_000517525.1 Limulus polyphemus | reverse complement strand
ATTAATAATGCCCACACAAAACAGTCTTGTATATCCAACAGTCTTGGAGTTTACTCTTCCTTATATATTTCCCTATTTCCCTACTTTGAATTTAGTGCATGAATCTAAGTTGTGACAGGTGTTTTCCTAACGATATATTTTGATGTAACTCCCCCCCCCCCCAAGTCTTCACTCGAGTTACAAATTTCGATTTCAAATATACATACTTTTTTTTACTGTACGTATCACTGATTGACTTTATATCACTGATTGATTTATCATAGCTTCAAAGCAAGATTTACGCCTTCAGCAAATTGTTAAACAGGGCAAGTTACAAAACGTTCGGTTTGGGTGAACTAAATAAACAGTATAGGTCAAACATGTTTTTGCAACTTCATACAAGATGCATGCAGTTTATTAATATTTACCCTCGTTTTTTAAAGGAAGTGGTCCCATTAGACTGCTGAAGAGTTGTAGAAACACTCCAGGGTGATGTTCGGCGTTTCTTAAAATTAAACCCATATTTACAAGAAATCGACGTGGGCATATTCTTAGTCTTAGACTTTTTTGTTGATTTAATCGTCTATCTGGTCCCATGATTTTATCTGTAAAGTTTTGAAAGAAGTAATAGTTGTTTCATCGATGGTGTTTTAAACAACTG
>NW_013698422.1:0-640 GCF_000517525.1 Limulus polyphemus | reverse complement strand
CAATTATCTATCTCTTCAATCTATCTATATTTCTTCAATCTATCTGCCAATATCGCTGTTTTTCTCGCCAGGCTCATATATTAGAAAGAGGGTGTCTCGAATGCACTCGGGCCTTTCTGATCCTTCTAGAAACTCCAGCTGTCTCCGCTGTCGTAACAATACATTTGGTACTTATAATGAATGTAATGCTACTTCATACAGGGAATATCTTTTCAAGAGCTAATGTTGAAATGAATTGGAGTCGTGTACGAGTTATTGAAAGCAATGGTCAGAATGAACCAAGCAGTACACATATATCGTAAACACTATAAGTGATGAAGTTAGACATTTTTACGTTGTTCCTCAGTTTTGAGATAAGGAAAATAATCAAAATGGAAACTATGATTTTCAATAATTTTGATATAATAACAACATTAATAATCGCAAATAACCTACTTACCAGTAACTGTGAGAGGGGGTCCAAGGGGCACCTCGTACTCGGGCCCGGGGGTCCAATGGGGGCCAGGGAGTTTCCTGGAATTTCAGAAAATGTTTGCATATATTGTAGACTAGCATTCACATTTTTGTGTGAGCCTTCAGTTTTAAATATCCGCAATTTGTTGAAATTATGATCCATTATATTATGTAGTGTTGGGAAATG
>NW_013698421.1:0-640 GCF_000517525.1 Limulus polyphemus | reverse complement strand
CTTAATTTCACTAAGTCTTTGAATCAGTAACTAACAATGCATTAAACTTAATATTTTATACCAATGAAAACTACGTGTATGATTTGAAATCATGATCTAATGATAAAAACATTTGTAATAGAAAGTCATACATACACTCACAAGAAAGTTTCTTAAAGGATTTTAACAACATTGTATAGACAGTGTTTATAATTTCTAGAAAAAAAGGTGTCATATTCCTATTGATGGGTTGGGGTGGGGAATTTTGGGTTTTGGAATATTGAGATTATTATTTGGGCTGGAGCTAGGGGGGATGGGTTACATAGCTGGACCTGTTGGTAAAATATTCATTTGCAACAGAGCCAAGGCAGTCTTTAAACCAATTATAGAGTTTCTGCCTTTAGATTTAAAAAATTCCAAATGAGATTCAAGACCACAGATCTAGCGAGATCCAACAGAAATTACACAGTGCATAGATAACAAATTTATAAAAACATTACAAGACATATACCATTTAACTTTCGGACAGAAACCAATTCCTAAAAAAGGCTTCAGTAAACGAACTAATTTATTGTTACCAAACTGCACTGATAAAATGCAAAATGATAAAATAAGAGAAACCAGCACCCTAAACGTGATATCCAGATATACATTAAAGGAT
>NW_013698420.1:0-640 GCF_000517525.1 Limulus polyphemus | reverse complement strand
TTACTGTCTTCAAAATCCATAATTTAACATGACAAATTTTTCTTCAAAACAGGGATGAATATTTTTTTCAATTATAAACACACTGTTCCATTCAAAATGTTCTATGTAACAGGGTTGTAGATTTAGTGTTGCTTGGGTCCCTGACTTGTAAGTCATGGTAAAATAAAATGGCTTCAGGAGATATCCATTATTTTTGTTTTACCAGTTTTATTTGTCATTAGCATTAAATTTCAGTTTGATCTGAAAAAAGCTAATTCTTTACAAAAGTAGTTCAAATTAGTTTTGTTTCTAGCATGTATTTCAAGTGATCTTAAATTTAGTATTTGTTTTTATTAAAAAGCAAGTGGAACAATATGCAGTAGTCAAACTCATTGTTAAAAAATATCTGTAGCAGAGAATAATCAGCAACTAAAAGAAATATTCAAGAAACAGAATTTTTAAGAGATATAATACTAATGAATGTGAAATACAAATAGTTAGAAAGAAGGGTATAATGTTCATAAACTGAGTTTTTAAAAAGAAGGGTATGATGTTTGTAAACTTAATTTTTAAAAATAGTTAGAAAGAAGAGTATAATGTTCATAAATTGAGTTTTCCAAATATTTAGAAAGAAGAGTATAATGTTCATAAATTGAGTTTT
>NW_013698419.1:0-640 GCF_000517525.1 Limulus polyphemus | reverse complement strand
AATTACAGTATTCACACTACTCTCTATAAATCGTGGAACATGGCTAAGACAAACAAAGGTTTATCGCTGACCTATGGCCTGTCCCCTCACAAAGACGTCAGGTCAGATTAGGTAACAATATTTTTATAACAATATTCTTGGTCGAGATCAATTTATGTGTAACAGATGTAGTTTTTTAATAAATAATAAGTTATTTTGCTTATCTATGTTGTTTTAATACGATAAACATAACACTAATATTCAATAAATATGAATTTTAGTCATTGAAATATTTTGCAGTCTCCTTCTTTACCCTCTAAGCCTAACTAGGCTTACCTGATGTATTGTCTTAGAAAAAACTTTCCTAGCTTTCAAACAAATATAATTTGATACAAACAAACCATTCTTAAAAAAATCGTATCGTTTGCTTACTTCTAAGTCTTCTAAACATCCCACTAAACTCCGTTGCTTTTCTTTGGAGGAGCTATTTCTAATCACTCTACCACGAAACTATAACTTACTTCTCCCACTACTTCGTTGACTCCACAATGATGTAAATAGTTTATATCTAATGGTATTTAAACTTCACCTGTAACCATTTTCGAAACTGATCTTCATTAGTAGTTAGTTGTTCATATCACATGATGTGAGGTCATAAAAG
>NW_013698418.1:0-640 GCF_000517525.1 Limulus polyphemus | reverse complement strand
GTAAGTTCGTATTCCTGTGTAATTTTCGTATTTGCCATTTTATTATTCGATTCTGTGAGTTTCAAAGTGTAAAGAGGGAGACTGCTTACTTATTAAAACACCCGAAACTCAATAAACATAGAGAAAAAACATACAAAGATCAGATAAAAAAATAGACTGGAGCCCTAAATCAAGAGGTCTTCTACATTTTATCAGTGGTGAGTAGGTGAGTATAACACAACTCGAAATTCATAGGTTTCGTGACCTGTTTTATTGGCTCCTCACGGCAGACCATGAGCTACGAAACTTGGCGTTTTCCATAATAAATGTCTACCTGGACGTTTTGTCTCGTTATCAGCGATTTCGTTGATTGAAAAGTTTTGAAGCGTGAAAAAGGAATCTCACTAGAAAATGTGATTGGTTTCGTTTTTAAGTCTTCGTAGATATGGACATCTCCTACAACTTCAAAGTTCTGGACTTTGTTGTTGATGTACAGTTTTCTCACGAATAATGCGTTAATAACCCATCTATATGTTAGAAACCACACATCGCACGATTCTGTGTTTTATGTTTGGGATAAATTATCTGTATGTATTGTTGATCTTGTGACATCTCACCAAATCATACTAAAACTTGCTGTTTGTTAGGGACAATGAAACAT
>NW_013698417.1:0-640 GCF_000517525.1 Limulus polyphemus | reverse complement strand
TCTACCATCTGTTACAGTTCACTATTTTCAACCAGTACTAGTGTCTACTATCTGTTTCATTTCAGTATTTTCAACCAGTACTAGTGTCTATTATCTGTTACAGTTCACTATTTTCAACCAGTACTAGTGTCTATTATCTGTTACAGTTCACTATTTTCAACCAGTACTAGTGTCTACCATCTGTTACAGTTCACTATTTTCAACCAGCACTAGTGTCTATTATATGTTATAATTCACTATTTTTATCTAATACCGTTTTCTACCACTTAAATTCCATTATAATAAAAGTGGAGAATCCATTAAATTAAATCATCAAGTCCGTAAAATTAGTGTAGACGAGGCTGAGTATCTGGGGGCTGCTTAAGACCCCCAGCGAGCCCAGAGGGTGCAAATGGTTTTACGTCATCTTAAGGTGGTCCAAATAGCAGCTCTAAGCTATATTTTTTATTATAGGTGTTGTTGTAAAATATATTTAGTTCTTATGAAAGATTGCAGGTGGAACATCACAATACGTAAGAATGTTTGAATTTTCGAACTATTCTGACGTAAAATCATAAATAATATTCAACGTTGAACTGGAACACAATTAAAAACATTTATTTAGGCCTATCTATGGCCTTCAAATGTTGTACGACTCTAC
>NW_013698416.1:0-640 GCF_000517525.1 Limulus polyphemus | reverse complement strand
GTATATAGTTTGTAAGTAGCAGTCCTATGTACTGTACAAACTATATACAACTGGACCAGCATAGGACTGCTACTGTACAAACTATATACAACTGGACCAGCATAGGACTGCTACTGTACAAACTATATACAACTGGACTAGCATAGGACTGCTACTATACAAACTATATATAACTGGACCAGCATAGGACTGCTACTATACAAACTATATACAACTGGACTAGCATAGGACTGCTACTATACAAACTATATACAACTTGACCAGCATAGGACTGCTACTGTACAAACTATATACAACTGGACTAGCATAGGACTGCTACTATACAAACTATATATAACTGGACCAGGTTTGTACAGTAGCAGTCCTATGCTGGTCCAGTTGTATATAGTTTGTACAGTAACTGGACCAGCATAGGACTGCTGTCCCATGCTGGTCCAGTTTAGTTTGTACAGTAGCATATACAACTAGACCAGCATAGGACTGCTACTCTACAAACTATATACAACTGGACCAGCATGGGACTGCTACTGTACAAACTATATACAACTAGACCAGCATGGGACTGCTACTGTACAAACTATATACAACTAGACCAGCATAGGACTGCTACTCTACAAACTATATACAACTGGACCAGCAT
>NW_013698415.1:0-640 GCF_000517525.1 Limulus polyphemus | reverse complement strand
ATGATGATATTGATATATATCACAGGGTTCAGTGAACATGATGATAATGATGTATATGACGATAATGATATATACCACAGGGTTCTGTGAACATGATGATAATGATATATACCACAGGGGTCTGTGAACATGATGATAATGATATATATGACGATAATGATATATTCCACAGGGTTCTGTGAACATGATGATAATGATATATACCACAGGGGTCTGTGAACATGATGATAATGATATATATGACGATAATGATATATTCCACAGGGTTCTGTGAACATGATGATAATGATATATATCACAGGGTTCTGTGAACATGATGATATTGATATATATCACAGGGTTCAGTGAACATGATGATAATGATATATATGACGATAATGATATATTCCACAGGGTTCTGTGAACATGACGATAATGATATATTCCACAGGGTTCTGTGAACATGATGATAATGATATATTGCACAGGGTTCTGTGAACATGACGATAATGATATATTCCACAGGGTTCTGTGAACATGATGATAATGATATATTCCACAGGGGTCTGTGAACATGATGATAATGATATATACCACAGGGTTCAGTGAACATGACGATAATGATATATACCACAGGGTTCTGTGAACATGACGATAATGA
>NW_013698414.1:0-640 GCF_000517525.1 Limulus polyphemus | reverse complement strand
TAAAATATTGTTTCATGTTAAGTGAAATTTGGTAAATTAATGGATTTTGTGTGGGTATTATATCAATATCCAACGTGTAAGATATACATATACTGTATATTACAGACACTAACTTTGAATTAAAATTAGAGACAACTTAGATTTGCAGATCTAAAATACTCTAATGCACCTAGTACAATAAGTTACTGACTTTTACCCAAAGCTACCCCCCCAACTCGTTTTCCTATCCCCTTTTCTTATTTCTGTAATAGGCTTTACAATTTGCTTCGTACTTCATGTTCTTTCGTTAACAAAGAAATGTAATTCCCCGCTAGTTCATAAGTTCTTATTCTTCTAGGAAACATATTTGAATTTATTGGGGTATGGTTTAGTAATCTCATAATAGAAAATATAAGTTAAATATATGGGCTATCTGTGCTCTGCCCACCACGGGTATCGAAACTCAATTTCTAGCGTTGTAAGTCAGCAGACATATCGCTATACCAGTGGGGGGGGGGGGCAGAGGGCTGTCTTCCTAGTATTATTTGTTTATTCTATTATTTTGTGCATTTTAACAATAGCATTAGGATAAAATTCCATCTGTAATCAGACTAAAATTTAATGAATGTCCTATGTATATATATATATATATAAATAAAAA
>NW_013698413.1:0-640 GCF_000517525.1 Limulus polyphemus | reverse complement strand
GGTAAATAAAAACTTCTGATTAAACGTTTACAACGATATATATATGTATATATGATGTACAAAAATTTTTGATTAAATATTTAGAACGATATATATATATATATATATATATGTGTGTGTGTGGTTAAAAAAACTTTTGATTACACATTTCCAACGACATATATATATGGTCAATAAAACTTTTGATTAATTTATTAATTAATTAAATCCTGTGTACGGTCTTCGCCTAAGGTACGCGGGAAGCCTCGACATACGTTGCCAACTCACAATCGATGTCTCACCGAAGGAACCTCGGCCGCGTTAGGGGAGGCGTTCCGCAGAGACGTTAGATATTGCCCTCGAGGTCGGGTCCGTGAAAATTTTTGGATAGTCGGTAACGTTCGAACGGCCACTACCGCGTTTAACTGGCTGTCATAATATAAAAGGGAAACACAAGTTATGGTCACCCTTCTCCAACATCGAGATACGGTATCCGCCTGAGGTACGTGGAAAGCCTCGGCATTGGACGCCATCTCCCGATCGAGGTATCACATGCAACGATATAAATATATGATAAGTAAAAACTCCTGATTAAACAGTTACAACGATATATATATATATGGTAAATAAAATTTATGTTTAAACATTCAAATCGATATAT
>NW_013698412.1:0-640 GCF_000517525.1 Limulus polyphemus | reverse complement strand
CCGTAAGGACTGAAGACATTTCGTAGTTATTTATTAACCTACGAGAATTTTATCAGCTCTATTTCGTTATAAAAGCAGATTACGTGGAAGTTCATAACTTCTTTAACGAACTATATATTTTCTTTTACGTTGGAATAGCTTTGCTTCAGACTTCCATGAGTAAAACGTAATATTAATCTTGTTAAATGATTGGATTTAATAGTTACGAAAAATAAGAAAAACATAGTACCATAAAGATGGACAGCCAAATTAACACGTTTGTAATTTTCAACGCCTGGCACGAGCTCCATAACATGATTCATGATTTAAAACACGAGCCCTATTTATATGCAAGATAAAAACGTTCTGGAAGATCAATTAGTAACCAAAGGATAGAAGGTTATTTATTTTATATATTATGAATATCTTATTGCTAATTTAGGAAATATATTTATGTGCCCTTGTCAAGTGATTATTTCATACGTTTTTGCGACTTATCATATTTCGTCAGTGTTTTGTGAATTTTGTATTTGTTGGGAACGCCTACTGGTCTGTGAGGGCGATAAAGGTCAGTTGAACTTTTCGTTATGTATAACCAAATTAAGTACAAATCTGAAGATGAAAAGTTAAGTATTCTCTGTAAACACTAGTCATATAAATA
>NW_013698411.1:0-640 GCF_000517525.1 Limulus polyphemus | reverse complement strand
CAGCAGTGAGGGAGGTTATAATGTAACGCCCAATTCCACTATTTGTTTATGATGAAAAACCCAAATGCTGATTATGAGTGATATTGATTAGCTGCCTTCCCTCTCGTCTAACACTTCAAAATTAGGGACGGAGAGCACAGATAGCCCTCGAGAAGCGAAATGCAACAAAACAGATTACTAACGAGATCCACATTTTGCGCATATTGAGTAATTGCCTATAACAACACTCGGTGGAAAGAAATGACCAAAAGTATGAACGCAATCACTTATATTCTATATAAAATACAGAGTGAACCCAAACAGTAATTAGTGGGATTAATTGTAATATTGATGATATTTTTGTCTACTATGTAGAAAATGTGTACAAGTTTCTTTTACAAGCACATTTTCTTTTGTTCAAAAACACAAAAAGACTTATTTACTTAATGGGCTATCTGCACTCTGTTCACCGCGGGGATTCGAACCCCGAATTTTAACGTTGTAACTTCGTAAACTTACCGCTGACCCACCGAGGGACCGTTAATGATTTGAAAGTATTAAAAAACAAACAACAACAACATATAAGTGATTGAACTTTGAAATAGAGCCCGTGGCAATAAAAGTGATGTACTTAATGCTACGATAGCTTGTTCGTTCGTAT
>NW_013698410.1:0-640 GCF_000517525.1 Limulus polyphemus | reverse complement strand
TGTAAGGTGAGTTTTTATAGTTGCTAGGCGAGTTAGTCCCACCTAGTTTCTAAGATTTGTTATGTAAGGTGGGTTTTTCTAGTTGCTAGACGAGTTAGCCCCTTCTAGCTTCTAAGATTTGTGAAGTATGGTTGATATTTCTAGTTAGTAGGCGAGTTAGTCCTTCCTAGTTTCTAAGATTTATCATGTAAGGTGGGTTTTTCTAGTTGCTAGGCGAGTTAGTCCCTCCTAGTTTCTAGGATTTGTTATGTAAGGTGGGTTTTTTTAGACCTTACATGATAAATCTTAGAAACTAGGAGTGACTAACTCGCTTACCAAGGGTTTTTCTATTTGCTAGACGAGTTAGTCATTTCTAGTTTCTAGGATTTGTTATGTAAGGTGAGTTTTTCTTGTTGCTAGGCGAGTTAGTCCCTCCTAGTTTCTAGGATTTGTTATGTAAGGTGGGTTTTTCTAGTTGGTAAGCGAGTTAGTCCCTCCTAGTTTCTAAGATTTATCATGTAAGGTTTGTTATTCTAGTTGCTAGGCGAGTTAGTTCCTCCTAGTTTCTAAGGTTTGTTAAGCATGATGGGGCTTTTCTTGTTGCTAGGCGAGTTAGTCCCTCCTAGTTTTTAGGATTTTTTATGTAAGGTGAGTTTTTATA
>NW_013698409.1:0-640 GCF_000517525.1 Limulus polyphemus | reverse complement strand
AAAAAAAAAAAATGTTTCATCTGGTAATCTCTAGATTTCCAGATAGTCTAAAATATTAAGTAATTGTCAAAGAAATAAGGTTGAGAAAAACAATAACACATTCTTTCTCACTAAGTACTTTTTATTACCACACGGTTTTCGTGTTTATCAACGATCCAGCTTTCGTCAAGACAGCAGTAAAATAATAAAGACGTCTTACCTGTAACAAGCTTTTTTTAATCACGCATCTATAGACTGTTATCATGACTCCGACGCTCTTTGCAGCTTGGAGATACTGGCAATAACAAAGAATGGGAAATTTGATTTAACGGCGGGGGAGGACGCCTGAGGGCGCTAGTAGTCTGCCCTAGTAGTGTGACTCAAAACGCTCATACATTTCATTGTTTTCTTGCAGGCGTAACTTGTTAACCTCGCCTTCAGGGGCACATCCCGCCACATCATGACGCAAAGGGCTTCATTACGATCCACAAGCTTCCACCATTTGAATGAAACTTAAAATAATTTATAATGTTTGGTACACGAACCAAGAAACGGGATAATTTATAATGTTTGGTACACGAACCAGACGAAACGGAATAATTTATAATGTTTGGTACACTAACCAAGAAACGGAATAATTTATAATGTTTGGTACACGAAC
>NW_013698408.1:0-640 GCF_000517525.1 Limulus polyphemus | reverse complement strand
ACTATATCGTTGCTGTCACAATGTAGCTATATGATAATTATTATTATGTAACATTCTTAGATTCAGGTTATGTGTTTGCTGCCACGTTATAGTGAAATAATCAGGGTATATCATTATTATCTATTAACATTGTTACAGTCAGGTTCTTGCTGCCACGTTATAGTGTAAATAATCAGGGTATATCATTATTATCTATTACATTGTTACAGTCAGGTGCTTACTGCCACATTATAGTGTAAATAATCAGGGTATATCATTATTATATATTAACATTGTTACAGTCAGGTTCTTGCTGCCACGTTATAGTGTAAATAATCAGGGTATATCATTATTATCTATTAACATTGTTACAGTCAGGGTCCTGTTGCCACGTTATAGTGTAAATAATCAGGGTATATTATTATTATCTATTAACATTGTTACAGTCAGGGTCCTGCTGCCACGTTATAGTGTAAATAATCAGGGTATATCATTATTATCTATTAACAGTCAGATTGTGTTTTTGCTACTACAATATAATGTAAATAATCAGGGTATATCGTTATTATCTATTCACATCGTAACAGTCTGGCTATGTTCTTGCTGCCACATTATAGTGTAGTTGTCAGATTACATTGTTGTTATCACTATTAGTCAAGTC
>NW_013698407.1:0-640 GCF_000517525.1 Limulus polyphemus | reverse complement strand
AATAAACGAACAGTCTTCAAGGACCTCTTGGTCCCTTAATTGGTTCTGTAGTTTATGGTATAAAACTTTATGTGCTTGAGTCTAAAGTCTAAACGATTACGTATAGTATTAAAAAAACATGCAATAATTTGTGTTAGAATATGTTATTCCGATCTGCTACACTATGCCACTAAGATTACATAAAATTGTAATAAAAATTTGTCAACAAGTCCCTACAGCGGCTTCATCTACTCAGCATAATAACGCGGCCCGAGAAACCTGTATTTGGAATTCCTTCTTACAAATCCTGTTTTACTAGACTGATTCAAAGTCGTGTATCTCGTCAGAATTTTCGAACAAGACTAACAAATCCCAATTTTGAACTGAAAATCAAATGGAAGGCAGCTATCTCCCAATTAAAATGATTTTTAACTATTTCTAATTGTAATTATTTTATGGAAAATATTTAATTATCCATAAATAAGTTAAGAAATAATGGTTATAAAGACTGGTATACAGAAAATATTTTCATACTTTTCTTTATAATAAATAATAAACTATATTAAAAATTAAACTCTCGTTCATGGAAATACATTGTGGAGAACTTAGAGGGTGTTAGTACTTAAGGTTATCCTTGATTTAACTATTTGTTCAATATAGC
>NW_013698406.1:0-640 GCF_000517525.1 Limulus polyphemus | reverse complement strand
ATACAGACTTCCTTTGCCTACTTGTTCAAGGAAGTCTGTATATTTATCTCTTGTTTAATCTGTCACTTCACTGCCTACTTGTTTAGTGAAGTGACAGAAAAAACAAGAGATAAATATACAGACTTCCTTAAACAAGTAGGCAGTGAAGTGACAGATTAAACAAGAGATCAATATACAGACTTCCTTAAACAAGTAGGCATTGAAGTGACAGAAAAAACAAGAGATAAATATACAGACTTCCTTGAACAAGTAGGCATTGAAGTGACAGAAAAAACAAGAGATCAATATACAGACTTCCTTAAACAAGTAGGCAGTGAAGTGACAGATTAAACAAGAGATCAATATACAGACTTCCTTAAACAAGAAGGCATTGAAAGGACAAAAAAAACAAGAGATAAATATACAGACTTCCTTGAACAAGTAGGCAGTGAAGTGACAGATTAAACAAGAGATAAATATACAGACTTCCTTAAACAAGAAGGCATTGAAGTGACAGAAAAAACAAGAGATAAATATACAGACTTCCTTAAACAAGTAGGCATTGAAGTGACAGAAAAAACAAGAGATAAATATACAGACTTCCTTGAACAAGTAGGCAGTGAAGTGACAGATTAAACAAGAGATAAATATACAGACTTCC
>NW_013698405.1:0-640 GCF_000517525.1 Limulus polyphemus | reverse complement strand
GTTTAACCGGAAATAGTTTGACTAAACACTGACTATATGTTTTCCAAGTAGCCCCCCACCCTAGTTGCTCAGCGGGAGGTCTAAAGGGTTATAACACTAAAAACCATGTTTTGATACATATGACGGGCAATGCATAGATAGTACATTGTGTAGCTTTGTACTTAATAACAAATAAACATTCCAAGTAGTGTTATATCTACTAGAGTGTGTGTCATACCAATTGTACAAATACTGAGGGGATAACCCCCAGGTGCCGTGGAAACTGTCCATACTTTACTTCAGTATAATTGTACTTGATGTTAAAGAGGTAACTTAACATTGTCTAAATAGAACAGCTGACGACAATGAGTAACTAAAACCACATCATACGACAATGAGTAACTAAAACACATCATATGACAATGAGTAACTAAAACCACATACCATAATCAGTTCTCTATTGATGAAGCTATGGAAAATCTCACTCAATATGGGTTTAAAAAGGTTTGGAACTTTTAGGCAAACATTAAACTTCACCTATTTAAAATAGAAATCAAAATGGCCACCTTATATCTTTCATATATCATATGAAGTTGTTCGATAGTGTGGTGAAACAAAGAATATCCCATAAATAAGTATACACAGTTACAATACTGTTGTG
>NW_013698404.1:0-640 GCF_000517525.1 Limulus polyphemus | reverse complement strand
GGTCTGAACAGTACTTTATGCTACACTTGAGTTGATTGAACGGTCTGAACAGTACTTTATGCCTCACTTGAGTGACGGAACGGTCTGAACAGTACTTTATGCTACACTTGAGTGACTGAACTGTCTGAACAGTACTTTATGATACACTTGAATGACTGAACGGTCTGAAAAGTACTTTATGCCACACTTGAGTGACTGAACGGTCTGAACAGTACTTTATGCTACGCTTGAGTGACTGAATGGTCTGAACAGTACTTTATGCTACGCTTGAGTGTTCAGTCTTCAGTCCGGTCTGAATAGCACCTTATATCACACTCGAGAGACTGAACGGTCTGAATAGCACCTTATATCACACTCGAGAGACTGAACGGTCTGAATAGCACCTTATATCACACTTGAGTGACGGAACGGTCTGAACAGCACCTTATATCACACTCGAGAGACTGAACGGTCTGAATAGCACCTTATATCACACTCGAGAGACTGAACGGTCTGAATAGCACCTTATATCACACTTGAGTGACTGAACGGTCTGAACAGTACTTTATGCTACACTTGAGTGACTGAACGGTCTGAGCAGCACCTCATGCCACACTTGAGTTTCAGTCTCTCGAGTGTGATATAAGGTGCTATTCAGACC
>NW_013698403.1:0-640 GCF_000517525.1 Limulus polyphemus | reverse complement strand
AGTAGACATAGCTCTTTCACTTTATATAGTGATACGAAACATTAATTGTGTATTCATGATATTTGATGGACATTTCAGTTAACATACAATTCTTGTATACTTTCTATTCAATTAGTCTCCATAAAATGATTATTCACATTTCTAAATAAAATTTCGTCACTTATACAGAAATATCTTAGCTTATAAAATACATTATTAACTTTCATACAATATTTATACATTATGCTTTGATTACTATTTCAGTTAGTGTTTATATTTTTCCTTTGTGTAACAATATATGAAAATAAACTGAATTAACGTCAAATATTGTACTAAAGACGTGTCACTAAATAAATGAATAAATGATTCAATGTAATATTTCAGTTAATAGGCTCAGAAAACTAGCTTATTGACTATTTCCAAGCGGAAATTTCCTCACATAGATTTTGAAACTGTCGTGGTAACATAACTCATATTTTCACTTAAAATTATACAAATCAATGTTCTGTGATTTTTTTATATAAAAACACTTTAAATCATAGCCTAATATGCTTGCTACTTTAGTATAAGTAAGTAAAATCTCAATCTTAAGTATAACACATACTAAATCACTTGTTATCAAAACTTCAAGATTCACAAATATAATATTTATGAAACATCT
>NW_013698402.1:0-640 GCF_000517525.1 Limulus polyphemus | reverse complement strand
AGAAACATTTTTTTCAAGTATAATTTACTTTGACTAAACGACTTCAAAAGGACTTAAATATCCTAGGAACGTTTTTACCAAAGCTATAATTTACTTTGACTAAACTGCTTAAAGGACTAAAATATTCTAGAAACATTTTACGAATGCTATTACTTACTTTGACTAAAAGCTACTTAGAAGACTAAAATATTCTAGAAACAATTTTTTCAACTGTAAAATACTTTGACAAAACTACTTAAAACGGGCTAAAATATCCTAGTAACATTTTTACCAAAGCTATAATTTACTTTGACTAAAAACTACTTAAAGGAGTATAATATTCTAGAAACATTTTATTTCAGCTATAATTTACTTTGACTAAACTACTTAAAGGACTAAAATATTGTAGAAACATTTTACGAAAGCTATAATCTACTTTGACTAAAAACTTCTTAAAGGATTAAAATATTCTACAAACATTTTATCTTAGCTATAATTTACTTTGATTAAACTACTTAAAGGACTAAACTGTACTAGAAACATTTCATCTCAGCTGTAATTTAATTTGACTAGTAACTACTTAAAGGACAAAAATATTCTAGAAATATTTTATCTCAGCTATTATTTACTTTGATTAAAAACTACTTAAAGGACTAAAATA
>NW_013698401.1:0-640 GCF_000517525.1 Limulus polyphemus | reverse complement strand
AAACACATATAATGACAAAATATAACATCAAATTATTATAATAGTGTCTGTAACCTTATATCAGTTCATATTAAACTGTTCAATAATTGGTCAGTCGTCCTCGTACTTTAATGACCTCTACAAGGCGATGTGGCATACTGTCGATGAGGTTATTGATGCAATCCACCGTGATTGCATCCCAACTTGTCACTAAAAGGCGCTGAAACTCAGTAGCTGGTTGAGGGTCGTGCTCACTTCTGCCGAACAGTTATCAATGTTGTAACGTCCTCCTGTTCGAGATAATCCTATACAATACACACATTGTGGGCAGTGGCACTGTCATGCTGGAACACACAATTATTGCCAAACCCTGCTCTAGCATATGTCAGAAATATCATCTCCATGTGATGCCTGTAGGAGGCGCCATTGACATTTTCCTAGAGGATATGAAGTGTAGATTTTCCACCATAATGAATAACTGCCCAAATATGTACTACACCACCTCCTGTGTTTCCTATGGAAAAGACAGTCTTTCTCCAGGCAAACGATGAACACAAGTCCTATCATCTGCTTTAAAAAGCCATAAACAGGACTCATCTGAAAAGCTGACATGTCACCAGTGTCCTAACTGTAAGTTTGAATGTTGCCTTGCCCAAGTAAC
>NW_013698400.1:0-640 GCF_000517525.1 Limulus polyphemus | reverse complement strand
TTTTCTTTATATAAGAAGTAGCCCCCGCCGCTCTGAATATAAGGCTTATCAAAGTTTTTAAAATTATGTCTTTTTCTTTATATAAGAAGTAGCCCCGCCGCTCTGAATATAAGGCTTATCAAAGTTTTTAAAATTATGTCTTTTTCTTTATATAAGAAGTAGCCCCGCTGCTCTGAATATAAGGCTTATCAAAGTTTTTAAAATTATGTCTTTTTCTTTATATGAGAAGTAGCCCCGCTGCTCTGAATATAAGGCTTATCAAAGTTTTTAAATTATGTCTTTTTCTTTATATAAGAAGTAGCCCTGCTGCTCTGAATATAAGGCTTATCAAAGTTTTTAAATTATGTTTTTCTTTATATGAGAAGTAGCCCCGCTGCTCTGAATATAAGGCTTATCAAAGTTTTTAAAATTATGTCTTTTTCTTTATATAAGAAGTAGCCCCGCTGCTCTGAATATAAGGCTTATCAAGGTTTTTTTTCCATTGTCCTGCTTTATTCATAAAAGGACTAAAGTTTGACAATAGTTTGTTTTTCTTAACTATTTCAAAACTTTTAGGTTATCTGTAATGGTAAAATGTCGTATAGTCACCAGGACATTTTAAAATTAAGTTTAATGGTAGAATGTCGTATAGTCACCAGTA
>NW_013698399.1:0-640 GCF_000517525.1 Limulus polyphemus | reverse complement strand
CAATACTACAACATGCTGAACGACTAGGGAATGTTCAAGACAATACTACAATTAGAAAATAAACTTGCCACAGGCTGAACACTCAGGATTTACAACTGCTTAATCCAGCTACATCATTAAGCTACTTTCAAACAGACAGACAGACATCGGCCATCTAGCTCACTAAACATTCGACACTCTGACTGTCACGTTTATTTTCACACATCAAGACAATGACCTAAAGATCCATCAGACATCAATATACTGAGCTCAGGGCCTATCGGAAATCAAGATACAGATCTTAGAGCTTGTCACTCATCAAGATACTGACCTTAGGACCTGTCATTCATCAAGACACTAATCTGACAGTCTGTCATACATCAAGATAGTGACCCCAGGACCCGTACTACTAGAATGAAACTAATGATATTGACAGAACCGTTTAAATTAAGAAAGCTAATTTATATAAATCACTAGAAAATTCATCTCTACCATCTTTCTGGAAAATTTCATGATATATTTTTTATAGTATTAAATGATAAGTGTTATAGATTGTGTGAAATAGCATATTTTAACTGCATTACATGCAATGGAAAAACCTATTTTAACTGCATTACATGCAATGGAAAAACCTATTTTAACTACCTTACATGGAATACAA
>NW_013698398.1:0-640 GCF_000517525.1 Limulus polyphemus | reverse complement strand
AACAAAATGAATAAAAAGGCAGCAAAAGCTTCCATAATCTACCGCTGTGTGGCGAATACGATTTTTATGCATTTTTCTGCACAGGATTATGAAAGTCCCTAAATTTCTTCCAAACAAGCAAGAGAGAGAGGAGGGGGGGGGAATCTTTGTTTAAAGAAGAGCAGAATTGTCTCCAATAATTTTTTAAACTCGTAAATAAATTTGGATACGCGCCTTAACTTACCTATAGTACTCGTAATGCTGGCATAGAGTCCTATGAGCTATACGACATAAAGCCTAGGTTATATAAGAAAGTAAGCAATGCACGTAACTTCATAAGAATAGAACCAAAACGTCCAGCACTGTCATTGTGGGAGAAATTACAAAAGAAATAAGATCGAACTTCACCAATAAAAATATTCCATTTGACACGGTGACATAATTTGTACAATAAAAGTGATCACTTCTAAATGTGCCAGGCTGAGTATGCCAATACAACTAGAGGGAAAAAGAGATTGAATGCAAAATTTCTCGGTTGCAGGAGCTAATCAAGTAGAAGAACTAAATAGAACTAAATAGAACATGATTGTACTTTTAAATAAAGGTATAAAGAGTGGTCATTTGTATTCATATTATCAGACCACCCATAGGCACTGATCAG
>NW_013698397.1:0-640 GCF_000517525.1 Limulus polyphemus | reverse complement strand
CCATTGTGGCATTAGAGAAGACACAGTTCCAGTAGCAGGACACTGTTCCACGACCATTGTGGCATTAGAGAAGACACAGTTCCAGTTGCAGGACACTGTTATACGACCGCTGTGTCATTCTATGACCATTGTGACCATTGGTGATAGAACTGGTTTGACGTAAGGAAACTTTGGTGATGTAACTGGTTTGACGTAAGAAAACTTTGGTGATAGAACTGGTTTGACGTAAGGAAACTTTGGTGATAGAACCCGTTTGACGTAAGAAAACTTTGGTGATAACAATATGTAGGTTAAAAGTCCGACGTTTTAATGCATCTCGTCCAGTTGATGTTTTAACACTAGATATATAAACGACAGGAGCGTTCACTAAAACACAAACCGAAACTTGGTCGTTTATTTCTGGTATTAATGTCTTCTATACACCATTAGGCTACAGAAATTAAAAGATGTTTTAACACTTTTGTAATTAGATTAACTTCTTTCTTACAATTTTGTGATCAGATGGGATAACACTCTTGGTTGTTACAAGAACATTGTTTAACACCATAACGGACTTTACAAGAACATTGTTTAAACCATAACGGACCTTACAAGAACATTGTTTAACACCATAACGGACGTCACGAGAGCATTGTTTAAA
>NW_013698396.1:0-640 GCF_000517525.1 Limulus polyphemus | reverse complement strand
CTGCATGGTTCGTTCTTCAAATGATTCTACAGCATGACGTATTTTCTGATTTTGAGACATGATTTCTCATTGCATAGCTCGTTTTTCAAATGATTCTACAGCATGACGTATTCTCTGATTTTGAGACATGATTTCTCATTGCATGGCTCGTTTTTCAAATAATTCTACAGCATGACGTATTTCTTGATTCTTAGACATGACTTCTAACTGCATGGTTCGTTTTACCAATGATTCTATTGCATGACGTATTTTTTGATTGTGAGACATGACTTCTAACTGCATGTCCGCCTCTTCAAATGATTATACAGCGTGACGTATTCATTGATTGTGAGACATAACTTCTAACTGAATAGTTCGTTGTTCAAATGATTTTACAGCATGACGAATTCCCTAATTTTGAGACATGAATTCCAACTGTATGGTTCGTTCCTTAAATGATTCTACATGTCATATACCCTTTTATGAGACATAACTTCTAACTGCATGGTTCGTTCTTCCAATGATTCTATAGCATGAAGTATTCCTTGATTGTAAGAAATGACTTCTAACTGCATGTTTCGTTCTTCAAGTGGTTATACAGCATGAGGTATTCCCCTATTTTGAGACATGACTTCTAACTGCGTGGTTCGTTCTTCCAATG
>NW_013698395.1:0-640 GCF_000517525.1 Limulus polyphemus | reverse complement strand
GGGGGGAGGAGTTGGTGGGGACTTTTGATGTGTCGTAAATTCCGATATTTTTGAAGAAAATATGTTTAAGTCACTACTACATTCGTATTTTGGACTTGGTGTTTCAGTAGTCCTATTACAATTATATTTGATTTCCTTATCTTTGCCAATTACATTTTTAGGAAGAAACGAAGTCAAATTGTTTCATTCTTGTTAACTTATCCTGATTCACCAGTACTTTCATTGTATTAATTTTTAACATGTAATTTCTATATAATGATACATAACATCAACTAGCCTATATCAATTTAGTGGATGTCGATTAAAATATTACGTTATCGAACAATAACTCTATTGAAAAGTGGGTTCCTCTTCATCAAACTGAAACTTTTTTCCCACTTTTCAATAGAGTTATTGTTCGATAACGTAATATTTTAATCGACATTTCCTCTTCATCAAACTGAAACTTTTTTTAAGGTGGAAGATTAGAGTGCAAGCTTACAACACTACATTTACAATATACGTGACTAAAGTATACTACATTGTTGTTATGATGACATTTCCTGTCATCACACTACTTACTCCAGGGTCTTTTCTATCCTCGTCATTCATATGACCTTCTTTCACTGATTTAAGTGTTTTACACCGTAGTGTTTGAAGG
>NW_013698394.1:0-640 GCF_000517525.1 Limulus polyphemus | reverse complement strand
CTAGTGCAAGCTTTACCTTCACTCTGTGTTTAGTATTACCTGTTCTAGTGCAAGCTTTACCTTCACTCTGTGTTTAGTATTACCTGTTCTAGTGCAAGCTTTACCTTCACTCTGTGTTAATATTATTTTTTCTTCTAGTGCAAAATGTACTTTCACATTTTTATTATACTGTTCTTCTGATGTAAGGTTTAACCCCACAGTGTGTATAGTATTCTCTAATCTTCCAGTGTAACATTCACATTTATAGTGGTTTTGTAATACCTTCTGTTTATTTAGAATACTTTGTTTTCTGGTATATTTTTGACAATTTCTCTCTTTCTCCCACAGTCGTTCAAGTCTACGTAACGTATCAGATATTTTTGTTATGGGAGGTTGTTTGATCTTGGAGTCATTGGCTCTGTTTCATTGGTGTGAGCGCCAAGGGTTGGGACCTCTTGCAATCACAGGAATTTCAATGGGAGGCCACGTAAAGTATACTATTTGTTATTTATGTATGTAAGCTCGGCAGATAATTCACACTGAAACTACACGTTTTCTATCTTTATTTTAACAACATGGTGGCAGCAACAGTGTGGATAACTTACCTTGAAATATCAGGAAACTGTTTACGTGTTGGAAACTATAGATGGTTGTTGTTCTT
>NW_013698393.1:0-640 GCF_000517525.1 Limulus polyphemus | reverse complement strand
TAATATGCCAACATATATTTTCATATCAATCAGTGTTTGTATTAGCTCTAATGAAACCGCATTAGTGATACATAGGTTGAAATAAATATATTTTTTTAATTATGTGGAGTATAAAGATTATTTTTCTAACTTTCTTGTTACACACTGATCATCTCGTTTAATTCTACTTCATATATTTGTTATTATTTCGAATGATTCTCTTACACCAAGTTCCCAATGTAAATAAGAGACACGAGCGGATAGGCCTAACGAGATATCGGAAAATTTCCAGGAGGGCTATGTCAGAACAAGGCCGAAGTTATAGTAGATTGTTGAATGCTTATGGATTTATAAAATATAATTGTCTGCTAATAACATTCCTGCGAGCTAAATTTGCTTTATTTTTAGGCTTACCATATATCCCAATTTAGTCTAATAGAGTACCGGTACTGGTCATTGTCATTTGTTGGGTGGGGGGGGGGGAGCTGGCGGATTAACGAGAGAGTACACAGGACTGCTGCCCAGGAGCACCCAGAGCAAATAAAAGAACCAAAAAAATTTTAGGCGAGGTTAATATTGTTACGTCTCTGTGTTCGTTTGTTAATTTTCCGTAAAAATTATTACCGAAAAACTTCAGCAGTACAAGTCCTTCCTTGCATAA
>NW_013698392.1:0-640 GCF_000517525.1 Limulus polyphemus | reverse complement strand
ATATATATATATATATATATAGTCCACCGTATTTTCACACGGAGGGTTAATTTCTATAAACAGATGATTTTTAAAATAATTGCCAAAAATCATTTTCTTTTTGTATACTTTAATTGAAATGGGATATTAACACACAAAGTAAGGTACATTTATTTGAATATCAGCCAGGAAATAAGTTTGGGTACACACACATATATATATATATATATACGTTCAGTATATAGACTTAATTTTACACTATAAAAAACTCTATAAAGTATTATATAAATACCATTCATCAGTGTCTTTTTCTTCAAAAAAAGTAGTAATTTCTTAAAACTCCTCTTTAGTGGATCTTACCCGACCTTTTGAAGTGTATTTAGAAACATCGGTGTCAGTAATATACTATAGAATAACTGGCTGTACATTTTCTATTGTTGTTAGGTAAAAGCTCTGTTGGGGAAATAACTGGCTGCACATTTTCTATTGTTACTGATATAGTATATTGTTAGGTAAAAGCTCTGTTGGGGTTCTAATTCAGATATTTTGTATGTGTGTTAAAGTACTGTCAGCATTTTAGAATCGTGAATCTGCATTAGGTCAAACGTACACGCTCATCAGAAAAATAAATAAATATATATATACATAAACAATATTCAAC
>NW_013698391.1:0-640 GCF_000517525.1 Limulus polyphemus | reverse complement strand
CACACACACACACATATATATATATATATATATATATATACATGCATACATCTGAAACCTAGCCCATAAAACATATATGATCCACACGCACATAAGTATATATTTAAAACGTAACCCACTGTTGTCTTAGCAGTAAACTGGATAGCTTATAACATTAATATTCTGGATTCAATATCTGCAGTGGGCACAGCATAGACTGCCCAATGTGAAACTTTGCACTTAGCAACAAACAAACAAACAAACAATGAAACGGAACTGTATACGTCACACGAAGTAAATCCCACGATCTCGTAAAACAATAACCTGATGCTTGGCTGTTTAACGAACTGAACGTTATAGTGTTCTTTTAAATACACAATACAATATTTTTATTTTACTTTACATATCGTAATATTATGGTGATTTTTTCGACTGTATAAACACCACGCATGCGTCGATTCAACGAAATGTGCTAACATGCGTTTATCCAGTCTTTATTTATCGATTATTTACATAAAATGCAGCCACTCATAACCATGTAAATTTTCGTCGGAAAGTGTTTGTTAAAGCTTGAGACAAAAAACACGAACTTATTTGTCTGTGGTTTCTTTAAGATGGAAGATTAAATGTTGTTAAAGCTTGAGACAAAAAACACGAACTC
>NW_013698390.1:0-640 GCF_000517525.1 Limulus polyphemus | reverse complement strand
CACCTAATGTGATGTTAGTGTAGACAACAAAATACCCTGAAGGTATCCACCTAATGTGGTGTTAGTGTAGACAACAAAATATCCTGAAGGTATCCACCTAATGTGGTGTTAGTGTAGACAACCAAATATCCTGAAGGTATCCACCTAATGTGGTGTTAGTGTAGACAACCAAATATCCTGAAGGTATCCACCTAATGTGATGTTAGTGTAGACAACAAAATATTATGAAGGTATCCACCTAATGTGATGTTAGTGTAGACAACAAAATATCCTGAAGGTATCTACCTAATGTGGTGTTAGTATAGACAACAAAATATCCTGAAGGTATCTACCTAATGTGGTGTTAGTATAGACAACAAAATATCCTGAAGGTATCCACCTAATGTGGTGTTAGTATAGACAACAAAATATCATGACAATTCTCCCAAAGATGGAGTGAGTCCATCTACCTTTGTTGAAGAACAACCAGTATCATGATTGTTACATTTTAAAGTGGTGTGAGTCTGGTCTGCCTTTGTAGTACTTTTCATGTGCTTCAGTCAAGAGCAACAGACCACACTGATCACCAACTCATCATTTAAAGTATTCAGTCTAATGGATACCCATAATTATACATAGGACTTATCACCTGCTGAAGCCA
>NW_013698389.1:0-640 GCF_000517525.1 Limulus polyphemus | reverse complement strand
TAAGTCCCCATTAACATAATACACATCAATGGTAGGCTAAACTAAGTCCTCTCGAATATAATACACACCAGTTATAGGCTAAACTAAGTCCTCTCGAATATAATACACACCAGTTATAGGCTAAACTAAGTCCCCATTAACATAATACACATCAATGGTAGGTTAAACTAAGTCTTTATGAATATAATACACATCAATAGTAGAGTAAAGTAATACCTCATGAACATAATACACACCAATAATGGGTTAAAAAAACACCTCATGTACATATACACTTCAATGGTAAGTTGCACTAAGCCTCGACTACACTTCACATTTTTTAAGACACTGAAAGAATCATCATTTAAGATAGATTTAAGACTGTTTTTTACAGTCTTTTAACAAAACTTGACCTTTTAACATATTGTAATTAATGATGCTGTACTCTGGTTGGATAATGGTAAGTATACAAACTTAAAACATCCGTTTGACGTGTCCACTACGGAGACACACACACGATTAGTAAATGTGTCTTTGTCATTAAACAAACATTGATTTTGACTTTTTCTAACCACGTTTCATTATGGAGAAAAATAATAGCATATCATGAGTTAACTGTTTATACCGTAATCTTTTCAATGTAATTAACAATGGTATAATT
>NW_013698388.1:0-640 GCF_000517525.1 Limulus polyphemus | reverse complement strand
AAATGTGTACCGGCAGATGCTACAGTCATTCAGTTTGAGACAGTATACCACGAAAGGGGTTCACGAACTACCAAAGAGGAGTGGTTATTTGATGCAGTACGAGAAAAGTCTGTACCATTTTAGCCCATCTACTCTTACTTGAGTTAACTGTGGGTAATGTATATAATAAATTTATGTGAATCGTTAACCTGCACGCCCAAAGATAATCATCACTTCTCGGCATTAAATCCATCATCAAGAACTTAAATGAGATTTCAGAATTGCACATTCACTGTTCACAAGAAACTTCACGGAGACTAGCTAGTATTAGTAGTATAGGCTGTAATTAATGCCAAAGATGACTCCAAAATGGGGACACGATCATACACCCATCGCAAGGTGTACATCCAAGCTGGGTTGCCAAGAGCTTTCATAGACCCAGGGGAAGGATTTATATGTGCCCCCCCTCTCCCAATCAATTTACTTCATATCCTCTCTTAGAGTCAACCAGTGGGACAGCGGTAAGTCTTCAGATTTACAACGCTAAAATTAGGGGCTCGATCCCTCTCGGCGGAGACGTCAGATAACCCGATGTGCCTTTGCTATAACAAAACACATACACACCCTCTCTAGGACTTCTTCGGAGCAGTGGACCATGGGT
>NW_013698387.1:0-640 GCF_000517525.1 Limulus polyphemus | reverse complement strand
TAATGACTAACTAATATACAAGAGTTTCTTGTTTCTATAAACATATTTCAATAATGACTAACTAACATTCAGGGTTTCTTGTTTCTATAAATATATTTCAATAATGACTAACTAATATACAGGAGTTTCTTGTTTCTATAAACATGTTTTAATAATGACTAACTAACATACAGGGGTTTCTTGTTTCTATAAAGATATTTCAGTAATGACGAAAATACACGGGTTTCTTGTTTCTATAAAGATATTTCAATAATGACTAACGTACAGGGGTTTCTTGTTTCTATAAACATGTTTTAATAATGACTAACTAACATACAGGGGTTTCTTGTTTCTATAAAGATATTTCAGTAATGACGAAAATACACGGGTTTCTTGTTTCTATAAATATATTTCAATAATGACTAACTAACATACAGGGGAGACTTGTTTCTATAAAGATATTTCAGTAATGACGAAAATACATTTATTAAAACATATTTATAGAAACAAGTCTCCCCTGTATGTTAGTTAGTCATTATTGAAATATGTTTATAGAAACAAGAAACCCTGTATATTAGTCATTATTGAAACATGTTTATAGAAACAAGAAACCCTGACTAACAGACAGGGGAGACTTGCTTCTATAAATATGTTTTAATAA
>NW_013698386.1:0-640 GCF_000517525.1 Limulus polyphemus | reverse complement strand
CAGAACACTAACATGTGTTTCTATGGTGTAGAACAAAGTTAATATGGAACACTAACACGTGTTTCTATGGTGTAGAACTAAGTCATACAGAACACTAACATGTGTTTCTATGGTGAAGAACAAAGTTAATATGGAACACTAGCATGTTTCTGTGGTGTAGAACAAAGTTAATATGGAACACTAACATGTGTTTCTATGGTGTAGAACAGAGTCATACAGAACACTAACATGTGTTTCTATGGTGTAGAACTAAGTTAATATGGAACACTAACATGTGTTTCTATGGTGTAGAACTAAGTCATACAGAACACTAACGTGTTTCTATGGTGTAGAACAAAGTTAATATGGAACACTAACATGTGTTTCTATGGTGTAGAACTAAGTTATACAGAACACAAACATGTTTCTATGGTGTAGAACTAAGTTATACAGAACACAAACATGATTCTGTGGTGTAGAACTAAGTCATACAGAACACTAACATGTTTCTGTGGTGCAGAACTAAGTCATACAGAACACTAACATGTTTCTATGGTGTAGAACTAAGTTATACAGAACACAAACATGTTTCTGTGGTGTAGAACTAAGTCATACAGAACACTAACATGTTTCTGTGGTGCAGAACTAAGTCATACAGAAC
>NW_013698385.1:0-640 GCF_000517525.1 Limulus polyphemus | reverse complement strand
TATGAACGGTTCTGGAACAGCAGCAGTTCAGAAAATTTTATCTAGTTTCTTATTTTATGCTGTGTTTTTTTTTTTTTTCTCAATGGGGTGTAGATGGCTCTGTGGGGAGCTGATTTTTCCGTTAAAGGTTTAATTATTGGACAGTCATAAGGTGGCGCAACAAGCAATTCATCATAACGACTGACACAAGGAAACAGGCTCGGTGCTAGTGAACTGGTTACAAGGCTAGATTCTTCATGTAGAAACGACAGGTGTTAATGGAGTTGTTACTTTTCCAATGGATTGTACGATGGAAAATAAGAATAGGACACATAAACAAAAGGTTTTCTAGTGAACACCCAAGCGTTACTGTTTGATGGTACAGAGTGCATAAAAACAGTTAAGCACGGCAAAGTTTAATTTTCTAGAAGCAACGTTCCCCTCAAGTCTTATATTTGGTTCCCTAAGTATTCAAGATAAAAAGAAATAGTCTAATGAATACTTAGAAAAAAAGTTGGCTTAGTGAAAAAAAATCCCACATACACACAAACAAAATATCTGATATTAGAAGGTTGATGTATTGTAAATCCACAAAAAAGATTAGACCCACTGATTCTAATGATAAAATGATCAACTGAATATCACGGTTAAAATTGGTCTA
>NW_013698384.1:0-640 GCF_000517525.1 Limulus polyphemus | reverse complement strand
TACATATATACATATACATACATATACATACACATATATACATATACACATACATATACACATATATACATATACACATACATATACACATATATACATACATATACACATATACACACATATATACATACATATACACATATACACACATATATACATACATATACACATATACACACATATATACATACATATACACATATACACACATACATATACACATATACACACATACACACATACATATACACATATACACACATACATATATACATATACACATATACACACATACATATATACATATACACATATACACACATACACATATACACACATACACATATACACATACACATATACACACATACACATATACACACATACACATATACATATACACATATACACACATACACATACACATATACACATATACACACATACACACATACACATATACACACATACACATATACACACATACACATATACATACACATACACACATATACACACATATACATATACATACACATACACACATATACACATATATACATATACATACACATACACACATATACACACACATACACACATATACACATATATACATATACATATACACACATATACA
>NW_013698383.1:0-640 GCF_000517525.1 Limulus polyphemus | reverse complement strand
ACAGAAGTTCAATGTAAAACTAACCTGTACTCTACTAATCATTATCAACTGTAACACAAGTGTGCAGTGACAGAAGTTCAATGTAAAACTAACCTGTATTCTGCTAATCATTATCCTCTGTAACACAAGTGTGCAGTGACAGAAGTTCAATGTAAAACTAAAATTAGTAGAGTACAGGATAGTTTAAGTTGAACTTCTGTCACTGCACACTTGTGTTACAGTTGATAATGATTAGTAGAGTACAGGATAGTTTAAGTTGAACTTCTGTCACTGCACACTTGTGTTACAGTTGATAATGTTTAAGTTGAACTTCTGTCACTAACACTTGTGTTACAGTTGATAATGATTAGTAGAGTACAGGCCTAACCTGTACTCTACTAATCATTATCAACTGTAACACAAGTGTGCAGTGACAGAAGTTCAATGTAAAACTAACCTGTACTCTACTAATCATTATCCTCTGTAACACAAGTGTGCAGTGACAGAAGTTCAACTTAAACTAACCTGTATTCTACTAATCATTATCAACTGTAACACAAGTGTGTAGTGACAGAAGTTCAACTTAAACTAACCTGTATTCTACTAATCATTATCAACTGTAACACAACTGTGCAGTGACAGAAGTTCAATGTAAAACTAA
>NW_013698382.1:0-640 GCF_000517525.1 Limulus polyphemus | reverse complement strand
CCTTCTAGTTGATTAGAGTAGTCCAAGAAGCAAGAATTAACGGTGGTTGCTGTTGGCTAACTGTTTTCCCTCTAGTTGATTAGACTAGTTCAAGAGACAAGAGTTGACAGTGGTTGCTGTTGGCTAGCTGCTTTCCCTCTAGTTGATTAGAGTAGTTCAAGAAGCAAGAATTAACGGTCGTTGCTGTTGGCTAAGTGCTTTCCTTGTTTGTTGATTAGACTAGTTCAAGAGACAAGAGTTGACAGTGGTTGCTATTGGCTAGCTGCTTTCCTTGTTTGTTGATTAGACTAGTTCAAGAAGCAAGAATTAACGGTGGTTGCTGTTGGCTAGCTGCTTTCCTTCTTGTTGATTAGAGTAGTCCAAAGGCAAGAATTAACGGTGGTTGCTGTTGGCTAGCTGCTTTCCTTCTTGTTGATTGGAGTAGTCCAAGAAGCAAGAATTAACGGTGGTTGCTGTTGGCTAGCTGCTTTCCTTCTTGTTGATTAGAGTAGTCCAAGAATCAAGATATAACGGTGGTTGCTGTTGGCTAGCTGCTTTCATTGTTTGTTGATTAGAGTAGTCCAAGTGGCAAGAGTTGACAGTGGTTGCTGTTGGCTAGCTGCTTTCCTTCTTGTTGATTAGGGTAGTCCAAGAAGCAAGA
>NW_013698381.1:0-640 GCF_000517525.1 Limulus polyphemus | reverse complement strand
TGAGGATTTAATGATAAATTCGCAGAACCCAGGATGTTTCCTGTTTCTGGAAGTGAGGATTTAATGATAAATTCGCAGAACCCAGGATGTTTCCTGTTTCTGGAAGTGAGGATTTAATAATAAATTCGCAGAACCCAGGATGTTTCCTGTTTCTTTATTTCTACGGATTTTCTTCGAAAACAAAGACTGCTTTTTTTTTTGGTGATGTTGAACTAACATATTTCTGGAATCACTTGTTCATACCTGAATTTCAAATTATTAAGGAACTTGTGTGATATTCCAAATGATAGACAAATTCACGAGCCCCATAATAAAAAAAAGATTGTGTCTCGTTTACCATTCTTTATTGATATTTGACTAGAATACTGAATAAATGTACATAATTACTAAGACTTACTTAGAACAGTGCAGGCCATGTGATCAGAAGGGGGTCTGGGACTAAGGTGTTTTTTTCTATTTCTTTTTTACCTCCCTGGCATCTTGATTTCTAGGCCTCGTTGCAATGCTATGGCTCCTACTGTGGTGTGTATGCCACTGCCCCAGGTTAGGTGTTGTGAATTCATGTGGGTTTGATGCCTGGTCAAAACGAACATGACTTCGAAGATTGTCAACAATATTAATTTTTGGGTCCTCTCTTGTG
>NW_013698380.1:0-640 GCF_000517525.1 Limulus polyphemus | reverse complement strand
TGATATAAGACATGTAACACTAGTCAGTTTAATAACATTATGATATAAGACATGTAACACTAGTCAGTTTATAACATTATGATATAAGACATGTAACACTAGTTAGTTTATAACATTATGATATAAGACATGTAACACTAGTCAGTTTATAACATTATGATATAAGACATGTAACAATAGTCAGTTTACATCTTATGATATAAGACATGTAACACTAGTAAGTTTATAACATTATGATATAAGACATGTAACACTAGTCAGTTTACATCTTATGATATAAGACATGTAACACTAGTCAGTTTATAACATTATGATCTAAGACATGTAACACTAGTCAGTTTACATCTTATGATCTAAGACATGTACATCTTATAACTAATAACTTCATTTCTCACCATTCTTACGATCGGCTTTGTCTTGATTCTCTTAGCTCTGCTTGCGTATCTCAATGTATTGATGGTTTCAGCAACGTTGGTCCTACTTGGTGAAACACATGCAATCTAGGACCAGGTAGAAGAATACCGTAAAATATTCGAAGATTAGAAACGAGGCTATCTTTGTTTTGTGATAATTAGAATAGTGTAAAATGTGTTATGCATGATTTGGTACAATTAGTGCATTATAAAGTACGTTTTAGTAC
>NW_013698379.1:0-640 GCF_000517525.1 Limulus polyphemus | reverse complement strand
TTTACCGAATATAGTATTGTTTACTTAAACTGACAATAGTATTGTTTATTTACAAGACTGAAATACAACTTTTTATGACTGAACTTCAAAGCAAAGCAAATAAAAAAAATCATTGGCTGTGTGCTCAAACTAATATACACGTCAGTCGTAAACGATTGACAAGGGTAGTGAGTAATGTGAACTGAAATATTCTGTGTACGTAATGTAGAAACAAATACAGTACAGTAATATCCAAACGTTCCTGTAGATTTTAGCTGCTACTAGCAGAAATGTTAGTATTTTAATAGCTGTATTAACAGCAGCCTGTCAGCCCGTGCAGTCTGTTTGTTAACGGTTGCATCATCTAACAAAGGCTGCGCATCAAAAAACCGCGAGGAATATTCCAAGAGTTCTGTGTGACTTCTGAGTTTTGGCGAGTATTAATCACCTATATAAAGTTTATGTTATGAATTTCGTACACACATATAACGTATGTTTGAAGTGTGAATTATGTATCTAGAAATGTTTTCTTTTGTTAAATAGCTACGTGTATTGGTTTAACAGTTAACAGTGTCTTGGCTAAATAGCTGACTATATATATTAGTTTAACAGTTAACACTGTCTTGGCTAAATAGCTGACTATATACACCAGAATTGGTCC
>NW_013698378.1:0-640 GCF_000517525.1 Limulus polyphemus | reverse complement strand
GTCTAGTGATTATTGTTATCGGACTTGTGAAGCCGAAAAATCAGTGTTTGTGGCCCTTTTCCACACACACACAAATATTTTGGGACAAGGGGTGCGTAATGAGGGTGGCGGTAAAATACCACTACTTTGGCAGAAAATATTAGCATAAGAAGTTACGTTAGGTGTTATTGATTAGCTTTTTCTCTAGTCTATCAGTTCCAAATAGGGGATAGATATTCGCAGATAGACCTTTGTGTTCTTTTTCGTGAAATGTCTGGTATAAGCTTATTTAATTATTTTTACATGAATAATTGAATACTTTCATTGCAAAAAATAATTTTAATACATATTAACCTTTATACATAAACTTACGTAACTATTAAGTCAGGTTCTTCTCCATTCTGGTTTTCCCTTTAGACAATAACTCAGCTGCTCGATTATGTAACGCTGGGGAGCGATGACATAGTGGAGATGAAATCCTTTTCACGATCGTTCACCATACATGTTGACTCATTTCGTGTGTTGTTGGGAAACATTAACTCAGCGACTATCAAGTTCTGTTATATGAACCTGTCAATTATGTATAAGAAGATATGAAATATTTTAGTCTCAGCGACTTCATAAATTGAACAAAATTTTCTCCTAAATATCCAAGCTTCGG
>NW_013698377.1:0-640 GCF_000517525.1 Limulus polyphemus | reverse complement strand
TTTTACAAAAAAATTCCCATACAGAAATATTAGATAATTTTATTTTACATATAATCAGTTGACATCTTTATAAAAATATTACACTATTGAAATTATTTACGTATCATACAATTCTTCTTAACCTGGTCGTTATGTTTAGATGTACAAAATAAAAACCAGTATTTCTATTACATACATAGTAACTGTTGGGATACATCAACAGATATTTATATTAAAACTCAATAGCTTCAAAGTTTATTTTTCACAAATACAAATATTTAGATCAGCTTATTCCATGTGACGCTTTCATTTAGATTGTAAAATATTATGGATGGTTGTAGTTTGATGTGAACCCATTTACAAAATAGGGGTCGGGTCAGGTCAGGTCAATATTTCCAGGTTACTGTAACTGATATCCTTTAATGGTCAGTTGAACAGATTGGAAACTAAAATAAAACCAATACTTCTTAAAACAGTTTACATTAATATATATATATATGTCACAATTTGATTCAAACAGTTTACATTAATATATATATATATGTCACAATTTGATTCAAACAGTTTACATTAATATATATATATATGTCACAATTGGATTCAAACAGCTTACATTAATATATATATAAAGTAGCCACAATTGGATTCAAACAGTTTACAT
>NW_013698376.1:0-640 GCF_000517525.1 Limulus polyphemus | reverse complement strand
ATTAGTTCCAAATATAACGTATTCTCACAGTCTTAGAACATATTGTATGTATTTATGTATTAGATGTAAACGTACAACATTGTATGGATATCAGATGTTTGCCTATTAACGTTTTCCTGTAAAACACCAAGACGCTATACATCCAGTCACATGGAATATTCTAGATTAAACTTGGCATGTAGATTATTACATTTCCTACAAAAAAGTACACTTTGAAATGGTTCTGATTAAAAAGAGTAATGCTGCCTACTATTATGGAATATTGCGTATTGCTGTTGTTATATAATGAAATGGTTCTGATTAAGAAGAGTAATGCTGCTTACTATTATGGAATATTGCGTATTGCTGTTGTTATATAATGAAACGGTTCTGATTAAGAAGAGTAATGTTGCCAACTACTATGGTATATTGCGTATTGTTGTTATTATATTATGAAATGGTTCTGATTAAGAAAAGTAACGCTGCCTACTATTATGGAATATTGCGTATTGTTATTGTATTTTAAAATGGTTCTGATTAAAAGGAATAATTCTAGTTGCCATTATGGAGTATTGTGTATTGCTGTTATTATATTTTGAAATAGGTCTGATTAACAGGAGTAATGCAGGTTGCGTATGGTTGTTATTATATTATGAAATGG
>NW_013698375.1:0-640 GCF_000517525.1 Limulus polyphemus | reverse complement strand
TATGTATTTTACGTAAAATACATGTTGGGATGTAAGTCGTTGATTTAAAATACATGTTGGGATGTAAGTCGTTGATTGTAAAATACATATTGGGATGCAAGTCGTTGATTGTAAAACACATGTTGGGATGTAATTCGTTGATTGTAAAATACATGTTGGGATGTAAGTCGTTGATTATAAAATACATGGTGGGATGTAAGTCGTTGATTGTAAAATACATGTTGGGATGTAAGTCGTTGATTGTAAAATACATATTGGGATGTAAGTCGTCGATTGTAAAATACATGTTGGGATATAAGTCGTTGATTAATCAACGACTTACATCCCAACATGTATTTTACAACCAACGACTTACATCCCAATATGTATTTTACAATCAACGACTTACATCCCAACACGTATTTTATAATCAACGACTTACATCCCAATATGTATTTTACAATCAACGACTTACATCCCAACATGTATTTTATAATCAACGACTTACATCCCAACATGTATTTTACAATCAACGACTTACATCCCACCATGTATTTTACAATCAACGACTTACATCCCAACATGTATTTTACAATCAACGACTTACATCCCAATATGTATTTTACAATCAATGACTTACATCCCAACATATTTTATAATC
>NW_013698374.1:0-640 GCF_000517525.1 Limulus polyphemus | reverse complement strand
ACAAGTCCTGACATAACTTTTGAGATTGATGTGACCCATGCTAGTGTTGCTCTCAACAAGTCCTGACATAACTTTTGAGATTGATGTGACCCATGCTGGTGTTGCTCTTAATCTTAGTTTCATTGTATGTGTAGTCCAAGTTGAAGCTCAGTGTATGTGTAGCCCAAGCTGAAGCTCAGTGTATGTGTAGTCCAAGTTGAAGCTCAGTGTATGTGTAGTCCAAGGGACTACACATACACTGAGCTTCAACTTGGACTACACATACACTGAGCTTCAAAAGTTGAATGTCATTTTTCAACATTGTTTCCAGCTGAATAAAATCCCAGTAACTAAATTTCTGTGATAACGTTAGTCCACACACATACATGAACTAAAACTGATTTTAAAAAAATCATCTGCTCTTTACCTATTATGTAGAAAGCTTATTTTGATGGTAGTTTGTATTCCACTTTCTGTTGAAGTTAAATTCCTTCATAAAATTGGAACTATGATACATTCAGAATGATCATTTCTTTTAGCCAACCACGTACAAAACTACCGATACCACCACCTCTTCGTTTCTTCCAGCCTCCCATGTACAAAACTACCGATACCACCACCTCTTCGTTTCTTCCAGCCTCCCACGTACAAAACTACCGAT
>NW_013698373.1:0-641 GCF_000517525.1 Limulus polyphemus | reverse complement strand
ACAACTAACATCTATGTATGTATATTGACTACCACAACTTACATCTGTGTATGTATATTGACTACAACAACTAACATCTATGTATGTATATTGACTACCACAACTTACATCTGTGTATGTATATTGACTACCACAACTTACATCTGTGTATTTATATTGACTACAACAACTAACATCTATGTATGTATTTTGACTACCACAACTAACAACTATGTATGTATATTGACTACCACAACTTACATCTGTGTATGTATATTGACTACCACAACTTACATCTATGTATGTATATTGACTACCACAACTAACATCTATGTATGTATATTGACTACCACAACTAATATCTATGTATGTATATTGACTACCACAACTAACATCTATGTATGTATATTGACTACCACAACTTACATCTGTGTATTTATATTGACTACAACAACTAACATCTGTGTATGTATATTGACTACAACAACTAACATCTATGTATGTAAATTGACTACAACAACTAACATCTATGTATGTATATTGACTACCACAACTTACATCTGTGTATGTATATTGACTACCACAACTTACATCTGTGTATTTATATTGACTACAACAACTAACATCTATGTATGTATATTGACTACCACAACTAACAACTG
>NW_013698372.1:0-641 GCF_000517525.1 Limulus polyphemus | reverse complement strand
TAGTCATCGGGTTAAAGGACCAAACCATTTTAAGTTGATAAATATTCTAGAATGAACCTTATTTTAACTGCGACATGCGGCTTTACAGCATTGAAGAGGTGTTGTACATGAAGTGCCTTGTAATGATGAAGCTAAATCGAAATTAATTCCAAGCTTTGATTTGTGGCCATTAAAGAAGAAAAGATATCACTTAAACATGAAAAATGTCTTGAAATATTTTTTATGAAACAAAGACAGGAGAATATACTCAAATGCGTCATTTTCTTGCTCTCTTTTAGTGGCAGAAAAAAACATTTTACATGATTGGTGAAGGCAATGTGCTACGTAACGATTTACTGAGACTGTGTTTTGTAAGATAATTAACTACAGTTACGATTCATTTGACTTACAGAATGACGCACAAAGTGTTGGTTGTGTGGAGTAATTTTTGGAAGAATAAAAAGTAAAATAAATCGCAATGGTTGTTATTCAATAAATACAGTTACGATTCATTTGACTTACAGAATGGCGCACAAAGTGTTGGTTGTGTAGAGTAATTTTTTTGAAGAATAAAAAGTAAAATAAATCGCAATGGTCGTTAATCAATAAATAGCTCAACTATTAAAAATCAAACATTTATAAGGTTTTTTCTTTAATTCTAC
>NW_013698371.1:0-641 GCF_000517525.1 Limulus polyphemus | reverse complement strand
TATATATAGTTATAGTCTACACACTAAACACTTGTTTTTGATATATAGATTTAATACCAACATTTCTACATTCATGGTTCATGTTTAAGTACATGTATGGTGACTGTAAGGTCACATATACTGGCAAAACACAATGCCAGTTGAAAACTAGTCTGTGAAAATTTGGGAGTATCAAAAAGGACTGGCCATCCATTACTTAAACCCACGTCACAATATTTCATATAATAATTCCTCTATCATTACTATAGAATCTTCAGACTTTGAACTCTGCACCACAGAAAGCTTACTCATAGCAAAGACCGTCTGGCTCTCTATGATTTACAAACATCCTTAGACCTAAAATCTGTCATTACTTAATAACAATAATTATAACTTGATGTCACAGGTAACTTATAATACATGAAACTTTTGTAGCATATTCTATAATCTTCCTTCCATTTAACTGAATAAATTTGTTTACTATATAAATTAGTTGCTGAAGTTACAGTAGCATTAGTTAACAAATATGATTATAACATTACTTCAAGTTTCACTGAAGATAGAATAAATGTATTCCAAAACTTTCAAAGTGTCTGTAAATAAAAATGTTTTGTGTCTTGTCAACCGATTCATCTTTATTATTAGTGTAAAGAAGTTGGTAA
>NW_013698370.1:0-641 GCF_000517525.1 Limulus polyphemus | reverse complement strand
AAAAATATAGTGTGATATATAGAATATAGGTGAGCAATATCTTAGCAAGAGGATATTGCAGTAATATACAACATCTAGGTTAAAAAAGATTGCCATTTTAATATCCTTTGCTTACCGACTATGATGTTGATTGCATGTAATAGCCAACCAATGCTATGAGGGAACAAATGTCACGTGGTTACTGTTGATTAGACATAGAAAGCGAGCCCACTTTTTGAATTCTGGTGACTTTCTTTATCCAGTTATTACTAGGAGATTATCAATTGGAGACGTTTTTTAAGAACAACATGTTTAGTTCTACGAAGATTAAGCTTGAGAGAGAGAAAACTGTGGAGTAATAAGCTTCGTAGAAAGGACGTTCATTTCATCAACATAAGCATGCACAATGTATTCATTTGTTTCAATAAAGATTTTGTTCGTTTATTCAAATATGTCCAGGCTATTATTTTACACTGAAAGAAATTCAGTCAAATTATATATTACAGATCTCCTCTTATTTCTTGATTGATTTTGCTGATATTTGCAGGTTTGCCTATCTGATACTTGCTGGGAAATTGGTTTTACTTGAAAATATCGAAGTTCTTGTTGTTTTTTCTTGCTGTTTCATTATAGAAAAGTGATTTGTGTATTTTTCACATAAA
>NW_013698369.1:0-641 GCF_000517525.1 Limulus polyphemus | reverse complement strand
TATTTAAAAGAAAGACACATTGTTTTCAAGAATTCTGTCAATATGAAATTAGGTGAGGGTCCAGCCCCCCACATGGCCTTCCTCATGTAATCCTGTATCCCTGTGTTAATTTGGATGCTGATTGATCAAGAAATGTGAAACGTATAAGGAACAAATACACATACATATTGACGTTTTATATATATGGACACGTATAAGGAGCAGGTGGCTGAAAGGTGCGAATAAACAGACACAAACTTAGCTTTATATATTAGATAAAGTTTAAAAAATATCATGAATTATTAAATAGAGACGAAGGTCAGGCGAATAGCTGTGTAGGAATGTGGCGGACCCTTATCCGAGATTCATGCAGAAATGTAAACTTACACACAGGTCACGTGACCTAACTAAGAATAAACATGACACTTATGTCTCACAAGTTTCACTACTGATGATGACGTGGTAAACGTCGAAACATGCAGAGTCCATATTTTCGAGGCCATTGATTGGCCTGAATTAATATATGTTTTTAATTGTGTATTGATTGTAATATTGTGTGTTATTTATTATTTTAACATTATACACAAGTGGCAAGAAAATAATATGTTGTACACACTTGTTTATGTTATAACAATTTAACATTTGCGGTTGATTTTTTTTTT
>NW_013698368.1:0-641 GCF_000517525.1 Limulus polyphemus | reverse complement strand
GCACGATTCATTTGTCAGCTAAATTTCTTAATTCTCAGAGTTTTGACTTTTAATACTCAGCAAATTTCTTGAAAATGATTCTCGTGGGTAAAAGTTAAGAGTTTTGTTATTTAGACAGATAATGAATTCAGTATATGGTAGATGTTTTTATAAAACTGTTTTAAAATTGAAGGCAATAACCCAATAGTTAGCACCAGTTATAGAAGCTGATACACTACAGACTAGTACAAATATTAAACTTGTAATGTGATATTGGATCTGATACACTACAGACTAGTACAATTATTAAACTTGTAATGTGATATTGGATCTGATACACTACAGACTAGTACAGTTATTAAACTTGTAATGTGATATTGGATCTGATACACTACAGACTAGTACAATTATTAAACTTGTAATGTGATATTGGATCTGATACACTACAGACTAGTACAATTATTAAACTTGTAATGTGATTTTGGATCTGATACACTACAGACTAGTACAGGTATTAAACTTGTAATGTGATATTGGATCTGATACACTACAGACTAGTACAATTATTAAACTTGTAATGTGATATTGGATCTGATACACTACAGACTAGTACAAATATTAAACTTGTAATGTGATATTGGATCTGATACACTACAGACTAG
>NW_013698367.1:0-641 GCF_000517525.1 Limulus polyphemus | reverse complement strand
CCGTGTCTGATGGTTTACCAGTTTGAAAGATGCCTCACAGACCTCGTGTCTGATGGTTTACCAATTTGAAAGATGCCTCACAGACCTCGTGTCTGATGGTTTACCAATTTGAAAGATGTCTCACAGACCTCGTGTCTGATGGTTTACCAATTTGAAAGATGCCTCACAGACCTCGTGTCTGATGGTTTACCAATTTGAAAGATGCCTCACAGACCTCGTGTCTGATGGTTTACCAATTTGAAAGATTCCTTACAGACCTCGTGTCTGATGGTTTACCAGTTTGAAAGATGCCTTACAGACCTCGTGTCTGATGGTTTACATGTTTCAAACATGTCTCATAGACAGTGTCTGGTGGTTTATCAATTTGAAAGATGCCTTATAGACCTTGTGTCTGATGGTTTACCAGTTTCAAACATGTCTCATAGACCGTGTCTGATGGTTTACCAGTTTCAAACATGTCTCATAGACCGTGTCTGATGGTTTACCAGTTTCAAACATGTCTCATAGACCGTGTCTGATGGTTTACCAGTTTGAAAGATGCCTAATAGACCGTGTCTGATGGCTTACCAGTTTGAAAGATGCCTAATAGACCGTGTCTGGTGGTTTACCAGTTTGAAAGATGCCTAATAGACCGTGTCTGG
>NW_013698366.1:0-641 GCF_000517525.1 Limulus polyphemus | reverse complement strand
ATTTATTTTCCGTTTGTTACGTATAAAAATTTTTCACCATATAAGTACAGCACCTAAAGACAATTGTTTCATTTTTATACGTAACAAACGGAAAATAAATACGATTTCAGATCTACCGATTAAACTGTGCGATATGGTTTCAGTTTATAATACTAACTAAAATATGGTTTCAGTTTGTAATGCTAACTAGAATATGGTTTCAGTTTGTAATGCTAACTAAAATATGGTTTCAGTTTGTAATGCTAACTAAAATATGGTTTCAGTATGTAATGCTAATTAAATATGGTTTCAATTTGTAATGCTAACTAAAATATGGTTTCAGTTTGTAATGCTAACTAAAATATGATTTCAGTGTGTAATGCTAATTAAATATGGTTTCAATTTGTAATGCTAACTAAAATATGGTCTCAGTATGTAATGCTAACTAAAATACGGTTTCAGCTTATAATACTAACTAAAATATGGTTTCAATTTCTAATGCTAACTAAAATGTGGTTTCAGTTTGTAATGTTACTAAAATATGGTTTCAGTATGTAATGCTAACTAAAATATGGTTTCAGCTTATAATGCTAACTAAAATATGTTTTCAATTTGTAATGCTAACTAAAATATGGTTTCAGCTTATAATGCTAACTAAAATA
>NW_013698365.1:0-641 GCF_000517525.1 Limulus polyphemus | reverse complement strand
ACGTTATCGACATACTGTATCTATAGACTAACATCAACCACAGTATTCTCGACTGTTTACGTTATCGACATACTGTATCTATAGACTAACATCAACCACAGTATTCTCGACTGTTTACGTTATCGACATACTGTATCTATAGACTAAAATCAACCACCGTACTCCTCGTTGTATCACAACAGTCAGTGGTTTTACTAACGAGCGGTCAAAATCTAAACTTAAGTTTTAGAACTTCGAAACAATGTACAACTTTACAAACAACCAATATGGTTGACCGAATAAGGAGGTAATGTAGAACCTCAGTAATCTTGAGAAGGAAGTTGTTAACATGAAAAGTCTTGTCCATTTCTCAAAATACAAGCATACACTTTCTTTTGCTATAAGTAATTAATTTTCTACATACATGTGTAACCTAAATCATGTCTTCTAAACCGTTTCGCTTGTATAAGTAATTAATGTTCTATATACATGTGTAACCTAAATCATGTCTTCTAAACCGTTTCGCTTGTATAAGTAATTAATGTTCTATATACATGTGTAACCTAAATCATGTCTTCTAAACCGTTTCACTTGTATAAGTAATTAATGTTCTATATACATGTGTAACCTAAATCATGTCTTCTTCTAAACCGTTTCACTTG
>NW_013698364.1:0-641 GCF_000517525.1 Limulus polyphemus | reverse complement strand
AAAACATATTTCCTATCAGAGAGTTCTTCAATCTGGTTAAGAATATTCTTATAATAACATTTATACACATAGGTCAATGTATTAGTTTATTCTGACCGAGTATTTACTTTTGTACAATGATTTATGCATTTAGAATTGTACTGCAATACATGATTATTAATTAATTTATGCACGCTTTAATGACATGAATTTTTTATGATTATACGTAGTTGTTTTGAAGCTGGCTTCAAGTTTTCTTGATGATAGTGGAATTGAAGTCAAAACAAGAAAAAGTAAGTTGTTGCATCATTCTTTTTTTCTTCACTGTAGTTTCATTTTTCAGTTTAAATAGTTGTCATAGGTTATACTGATTCAACTGTTTATTTCTTTCACTTGGAACATTTACTTTTTGTACTACACCCTGCATGGCCGTTTTCAAATCCACATATCAGTACAGGAAAACGAGATCTAAAACTAACCTACCCTAACTATATAGAGCTTGTAAAGTTTATATTAGGGTGTAGTCAGAGTTTGGCTCTTTTTATTTGTCGACATAGATACATCAATTAGAATTATGCAATAGAGTATTCAACTTATAAAGCTTGTTGCTTGACTCAGTTGGAACAAATAGTTTAATAATTTTCAAATGATATTAAAGTTTG
>NW_013698363.1:0-641 GCF_000517525.1 Limulus polyphemus | reverse complement strand
TGAATCGTACTTTGCATGTGAAATGAAATAATTCCTTTTTAAGCTAATTTGTCTGCAGTATTATCCCTGATTTCATTATAATGGTACCGGTAAATAAAATCAATATCTCCTGGTGGCCATTTTTATATATATATTTATCTTTTTTATTCTTTGCCTCCCAGTGGTTGAGCGGAAAGTCTGAACGTTTATGACTCAAATTCGGGTTTCGATACCCGTGGTGAGGACAGCACAAATAGCTCATTGTATAACTTTTATGTTAACAACAAATTAAACAAACTTTTATTCCAATAATTTGAAATTATAAAAACGCAGGTTTCAAAAACGATAGATATGTCATAACAAATATCTCTGAGATCAATGCTCATTTCATTGTTTTCATTCGTTTAGGAACCAGTTCCATCGAAAATCAATTTGATATTGAAATGACATCTTTCTTTAGATATACGCATTACATACTGGCTTAGGTCCAGCGGAAATACGGATTAGATACCTGCTTAGTTCCAGCGGAAATACGCATTAGATATTGGCTTAGGTCCAACGGAAATACGCATTACATACTGGCTTAGGTCCAGCGGAAATACGGATTAGATACCTGCTTAGGTCCAGGGGAAATACGCATTAGATATTGGCTTAGGTCCAGC
>NW_013698362.1:0-641 GCF_000517525.1 Limulus polyphemus | reverse complement strand
GCAGTTCCAATGAAATTTAAATAGTGAAAAAAAATAGTAAGGTCTTATTTCATATAACTAACGCTGGAGGGAATTGCTGAAGGAAGTGACTGTTTGGTGTGTTATTATTTCAATTTCCTGGTACTTAACACTAAAACAGTCCATACAAGTCAGCTGACCTTGACAGAGGGGGGGGGTCTAAGTTGGAGTTTGTGTGTGTGTGTGTGTAATGGTGGAGGTTGATTGTTTTACTTTATGCACTTTTATTTATAACCCAAAACATTTTCCGTGAATATATTACCTCTTTGCTGTGTAAAATGTTGCATAAAAAAACACTAAGCTCAAGATTATAGTTTTTGATTATTCAAACTATCCAGTAATCAAAATTACAATTAAACTGGTTAATGTTACAAAAATAATCAAAATCAGGGTTTCAGGTTATTACTGTTTTCAGTTATTTTCACTATCCAAGTGACTGAAATATTACCATGACATTTGTTTGTTGTTATTATATGAGGTACACAATGGGCTGTTCGTGTTCTGCCCAATGTGGGTGTGAAAACCTAAGTTGTAAAGCTGCAGGTAGTTTTTTTTTGAGTCAGGTTGCAAGAATAATCTTATTTTTTTTATATACAATAAAAAGTCATCTTGTGAAAAGAATA
>NW_013698361.1:0-641 GCF_000517525.1 Limulus polyphemus | reverse complement strand
TGTAATAAGTCGTACTACCCAAAGCTGTAATAAACAAAGTGCAGCTTCTTGTTACAAGTGAAATCTACGAATACAAAAGTCACTGGCAAATTTTGTCCACATGTCTCAGGCAATGATATTCAACCTAATCAAGCCACTTCAACGACATATCCATTAAATCTTTGCATACCTGAAGCAGCTGGAGAGTGAAACGTGTATCCTTATTATTCCATATAAAGTCATACCTTTCAAGTCACTAGAACGCAGTGCCTATAGATTTCTATGCAATGGGGCTGTTGAAATAGGCGTTAGGAAACTATGGTCTTCATAAGCTAGACATATTATGGAAAGCAAACAGAGAGGGGTGGTGTGCTTTGGAAATTGCAGCCTTATAACGGACCACCTTGCAATAATTTATACGCTGCAGGGCTATTGACAAGATGCATGGTGGTTAATATAACATAACAAGACATGTTGACACGGGTTTTAATGGCCCCGTGAGAGCCCAAACCATTTTAATACAATGTAAGAGAAAGTGAGGTAAAACTGTCCACTTTCGGTAAAACAGCCATCCCTAGATATTATCAGGTATGATGTGCTTCTACATACAGTGAATTGTATGTAATTATTGTTCAGCTGATCTCGTGTATAAATTCACTTAT
>NW_013698360.1:0-641 GCF_000517525.1 Limulus polyphemus | reverse complement strand
GTCGCGGGTTCGATCCACGTCCCACCAAACATGCTCGCCCTTTCAGCCGTGGACGGTCAATCCCACTACTCGTTGGTGAAAGAGTAACCCAAGAGTTGGTGGTGGGTGGTGATGACCAGCTGCCTTCCTTTCTGCAATAAAACCAATGAAGTGATCACGAATAATGTTGAGGATTATAAGGTGTATCTAAAACCCGGAAAAGCCAAGAATGAAACAGGAAAAAAAAAAAGGTCAAAATGTGACATCACGAAATAACCTAACAAAATAAACTTTGGGGCTAACTCCATGGTGTATTTGTTGAACGTAAGCTTCCTAGATCATTTAAATGAACTTTATGTCAATACTAAATACACTATAAAGTTAGCCCCAAATTTATTTTAAACTCCCCCCCCCCCCTACAGTTCAGGAAATTACTTTGTAAGAGTTACCATTATATATACAATTAAAAGGAGTACAGCGTTAAAATAATTACACAATAAAAGTTTATTAAAAACAGGGACCAGTCATAAAAAGACTGTACATCTTCAGATGTATGTGTGTGTGTGTGTGTGTGTGTGTGTGTGAGAGAGAGAGAGAGACGACCATACACACACACACACACACACACACACACACGATATATAGTACGTACTCCTACAACT
>NW_013698359.1:0-641 GCF_000517525.1 Limulus polyphemus | reverse complement strand
TTTAATAAGAACAGTGAGCTCAGATTAACGAGAGTTCTAATAAGAACAGTGAGCTCAGATTAACGAGAGTTCCAATAAGAACAGTGAGCTCAGATTAACGAGAGTTCTAATAAGAACAGTGAGCTCAGATTAACGAGAGTTTAAATAAGAACAGTGAGCTCAAATTAACGAGAGTTTAAATAAGAACAGTGAGCTCAGATTAACGAGAGTTCTAATAAGAACAGTGAGCTCAGATTAACGAGAGTTCTAATAAGAACAGTGAGCTCAGATTAACGAGGGTTTTAATAAGAACAGTGAGCTCAGATTAACAAGGGTTTTAATAAGAACAGTGAGCTCAGATTAACAAGGGTTTTAATAAGAACAGTGATCTCAAATTAATGAAAGTTCTATCTAATAAGAACAGTGATTAACGAGGGTTTTAATAAGAACAGTGAGCTCAGATTAATGAAAGTTCTATCTAATAAGAACAGTGAGCTCAGATTAACGAGAGTTCTATCTAATAAGAACAGTGATTAACGAGTTACTAACGAGAAACTTCAAATGAGTGGTGGTTATTTTGAAAACATATTTTATATTTTGTAATCTATTTGTATAGTTCAGCGGGTAAACCAATCGACTTAGAATTAGCTTGTTCCCCCACA
>NW_013698358.1:0-641 GCF_000517525.1 Limulus polyphemus | reverse complement strand
GCGCTTGTTTCCTAGATAAGGTAATATTATGACGCGCTTGTTTCCTAGATAAGGTAATATTATGACGCGCTTGTTTCCTAGATAAGGTAATATTATGACGCGCTTGTTTCCTAGATAAGGTAATATTATGACGCGCTTGTTTCCTAGATAAGGTAATATTATGACGCGCTTGTTTCCTAGATAAGGTAATATTATGACGCGCTTGTTTCCTAGATAAGGTAATGTTATAAACAAGCGTGTCATAACATTACCTTATCTAGGAAACAAGCGTGTCATAACATTACCTTATCTAGGAAACAAGCGTGTCATAACATTACCTTATCTAGGAAACAAGCGTGTCAAACAAGCGTGTCATAACATTACCTTATCTAGGAAACAAGCGTGTCATAACATTACCTTATCTAGGAAACAAGCGTGTCATAACATTACCTTATCTAGGAAACAAGCGTGTCGTCATAATATTACCTTATCTAAGAAATAGCGTGTCATAATATTACCTTATCTAGGAAACAAGCGTGTCATAATATTACCTTATCTAGGACGCTTGTTTCCTAGATAAGGTAATATTATGACACGCTTGTTTCCTAGATAAGGTAATATTATGACTCGCTTGTTTCCTAGATAAGGTAATATTATGACTC
>NW_013698357.1:0-641 GCF_000517525.1 Limulus polyphemus | reverse complement strand
TCATCAAATGTCTAGTAACGTTCTAATATATTACAGGTACCACCATCAAATGTCTAGTAACGTTCTAATATATTACAGGTACCACCATCAAATATCTAATAACATCCTCATGTATTACAGTTACCACCATGAAATGTTTACTAACTCATATGGTATTACAAGTACCAGAATCAAAATTTCTACTAACTTCTTCATGTATTACAAGTACTACCATCAAAAATCTACTAACTTTCTCATGTATTAGAAATACCACCTTCTAGTGTAAACTCATTTTTTTATGTATAATAGGTACTTATCAAATGCGTATTAACTTCTTCATGTATTACAAAGAGTCCCATCAAGTGCAAACTCATTTTTTCCATGAGGAAGTTAACACACATTTGATAAGTACCTATGATACATATAATACAGGTACCACCATTACATGTTTACAAACTTCCTCGGGTCTAACATGTACCACCATCAAATGTTTACTAATATCCTCATGTGTTACAGGTACCACCATCAAATGCCTATTACAAACTTCCTCGTGTCTTACATGTACCACCATCAAATGTTTACTAACATCCTCATGTATTACAGGTACCACCATCAAATGCCTACTAATTTCCTCAAGCATTACAGGTTCCACCATCAAATGT
>NW_013698356.1:0-641 GCF_000517525.1 Limulus polyphemus | reverse complement strand
CCAACCAATCATTCGACACGTGATTGGGTATTAGCACCTTAATACTCCAAGCATTGTCGAAACATTCAGAGAGTTTGGCTACAAGAAAACCTGACACACATTTCTTTTAGGAAAATATTAGAAACATTTGTTTAAATATTTTAAATATTTGTAGGTTGGCTTTTAATGGTGTATTATGAGGAGAAGAAGACGTTATACCCTGTATTTCATGTGGGAGGGATGGGCTTTAGGGGATCAACCAAACAATAACAGCCATGAAACTTGAATCTTTCAGCAATTAAATTCACCAGGGGTCCTGATGAAGAACGCCATCTGAGTGTTTTATTTACGAAGTAGTTTGTCCTTAAGCAATAGTTTTATACACACTGATAGTTTACATTAATAGAGTCACTAGTTTTATACACACTTCACATCGCAACATCTCTCTTACACACTGATAGTTTACATTAATAGAGACACTAATTTTATACACATTGATAGTTTACATTAATAGAGTCACTAGTTTTATATACATTGATAGTTTACATTAATAGAGTCACTAGTTTTATATATATTGATAGTTTACATTAAAAGAGTCACTAGTTTTATACACACTTCACATCGCAACATCTCTCTTACACACTGATAGTTTACATTAATAG
>NW_013698355.1:0-641 GCF_000517525.1 Limulus polyphemus | reverse complement strand
GAATTTTTTGAAAGATTTGTTAGTTATTGGAGGAATAACAGTTTAATGTAATAATGTTTTGAAATGTTTGATAATAATAATAGTTTAATTTAGGTGTTTTTTTCTGATTAAAAGTATTCCACCCATCACAAAAAGTCATACAACTGAAATGTTACCTTCTAGACATATGTATATATATATAAATTCTATCTAAAAAACAAAACAAAAAACCTTCGCACACTCCAGTCGTCATCCAAAAGTCATAACTGAGATTGCTTGTGGTAATAGCACCCAAAAGTATTCGGGATATCCCATTTATCAAACCAAATCCAAAAAGCAGATGAGAAACCAGTCAGCAGTCGTGGAACATTCATTAAGGATACAGAGCTGATTGCTTACATCCACAACGTCTCATCTCCTACTGCCTTTTAGTGTCTGCAGCCAGTTGTGGGAAGGTAGTTACCTTTAAAAAAGTTAGAAAAAAGATAAGACTAAGCCACCCCAAAAATATATATTTCTACTAAACAATGCCTACCATCCTACACCCTTAAATAATCTTACTACATGTTACTCCCAACGTAGAATAAAAACATCTACTACATGTTACTCCCAATGTAGAATAAAAACTTCTACTACATGTTACTCCCAACGTAGAATAAAAA
>NW_013698354.1:0-641 GCF_000517525.1 Limulus polyphemus | reverse complement strand
CAGGCTGAAAGTTCACAAAACACACCTCGAAATCAGCAACTGTTTTCGCGAGAAAAATGATTCAAGCAGTGGGAATCACAGTATATATTCAAAGTCTCCAGTGTAACTACAATGGACGTTTATGCATTCACTATTTTTAAACTTGGTATTAGGATCCGATATAAAACGGAGAGTCTATGTTAAATGTGGCAAGTTTAAAGACTGGCTTAATCAGCGTCTAATAATAATAATAGTAATCAAACTTAATACGATCGTCGAAAATGGAAGTAGTTTGAAGGAAAGCACAGAACTTCCAACACCGTTCTGGTGTTATTAGGATTAATCTCAACTATTTTGCACATAGACGTATGTGGCGGGAAGACTGGGGGAAAACACCCTAGCTTGCAATACATAAGGCCATTGGGATAATTTTTAGTTTTCGTTCGTGCAAAATTAGAAGCAGAAAATATAACCTCATTCTGTCAAACATTGTATACCCCCTTCTGAAAAATACCCCGTATGCCAATGATTTTGCACATAATGAACTTTAGTAAAACCCCATAAATGAGAATTTACATAAATTTTTCTACAATGATCTATTAATATTTATATATAGGATATTTTTTAGACGGATTTATTTTTAAAAAGGAGCTGTGTATCTC
>NW_013698353.1:0-641 GCF_000517525.1 Limulus polyphemus | reverse complement strand
TATAATAACATTTGTCGTTAGTCTTACAGTTTCGGTCTCCCTATTTTACGAAGAAATTAACACAATCGGACGTTTCACAGTTAATTTTCCCTTAAAATACGCACTTTTTGTGTGTTTCCAAAAATGTATTTTATTAAAAAACTTCCAAAGCTATATATTTTCCTTGGTATTTTTCGAAAATTTTGAGAAAAATATTTTTGAAGTTATTCGGCTAGAAAAATGCAGAATCTAACTTTTTATATTACAATTCCCAAATATGGAGACCAAAACGATAAATATAACGAAAATGGTTATGACGCTTCTGTAGAATATTAAACAATTTTCTCATATCCTGGACAAATGGGAATATCAAACTGAACTAAATTTGGACAGAAGTGACAATTCTATTATACATTTAATAAATTTCATTGAGAATTCCTATCATTAAAAACTTTTCTATTGTTTTTAGTTCTGAAATAAAGAATAATTGAAAGCTAACTGGAATATACATTAAAAAAAATAACGCTTAAATCTTGCGAGTTTGAATTAAAGTGCAGGTTTTGAACTGTACACATCAAGCGCATCTTTCCAGGCGAATACCATGAAAAATAATCATATTTTGAAATTTTCTTAAAAAATATATTTTTGGAAAGGCAGAAAAA
>NW_013698352.1:0-641 GCF_000517525.1 Limulus polyphemus | reverse complement strand
GTAAGTGGACTGTGTAGAACAAGGGAAAATAAATTACATTTGGACTTGTAAGTAGATTGTGTTTGTAGAACAAGGGAAAATAAATTGCATTTGGACTTGTAAGTCGACTGTTTGTAGAACAAGGGAAAATAAATTATATTTGGACTCGTAAGTGGACTGGTGTAGAACAAGGGAAAATAAATTACATTTGGACTTGTAAGTAGATTGTGTTTGTAGAACAAGGGAAAATAAATTACATTTGGACTTGTGAGTGGATTGTTACTAACATGTTTGTAACTTCAGCCTTTCAGTATTTCATGTAAAACTTGCAATTATTCTAAAGAATAGTGAAATATACATTTAAATTTGTTGTTAATGAAAATATTTCAATAGATCAATGTATCTGTATGTTATTAGAATCAACAAAAAGATGCGATAGTCAGCAACAAAATCTCTCCAAATCTTGTACCCATGGAGAACGAGGAACCGTTCATCAGGTCAACTCCTTCTGCTAGTTTCTTTCAACATTCCCAGTCTCAAGACTCATTTCAAGTTCTTTCTCCTTCTAGTTCGGGCATCAATATAAAACGTGAACCAGGTAGGATTAGGTATATCAAATTATAATGTGTACCATCATATGTGATCAATGACCATTCTATAAG
>NW_013698351.1:0-641 GCF_000517525.1 Limulus polyphemus | reverse complement strand
ACTAAAGCGAAGTATTTAACAGCGACATAATAACCTGATTTAGATTTTATGTCCCCTCTGCGCCTCCTAACCTTCAAGATAACTTTGACCTACTAATCTCGTAGTCTTGTAAAGATTACCGAAGGAAGTCTACAGCAGTGAAAAAACACTGTACTAACCAACTGGTAGAAACACTGTACTGACTACACGGTAGTTTGTTCTTCAAAGAAAACTGATAGAAACACTGTACTGACTACACGGTAGTTTATTCTTCAAAGAAAACTGATAGAAACACTGTACTGACTACGGGTAGTTTATTCTTCAATGAAAACTGATAGAAACACTGTACTGACTACACGGTAGTTTGTTCTTCAAAGAAAACTGATAGAAACACTGTACTGACTACGCGGTAGTTTGTTCTTCAAAGAAAACTGATAGAAACACTGTACTGACTACACGGTAGTTTGTTCTTCAAAGAAAACTGATAGAAACACTGTACTGACTACAGTGTAATTTGTTCTTCAAACAAAACTGGTAAAAACACTGTACTGACCACAAGGTAGTTTGTTCTCCAGATAAAACTGGTAGAAGCACTTTATTGACCACAAGGCAGTATGTTCTCCAGATAAAACTGGTAGAAATACTGTACTGACTATAGGGTT
>NW_013698350.1:0-641 GCF_000517525.1 Limulus polyphemus | reverse complement strand
CAGTTAATTAAAAAAACGGAGACGTAACATTATGTTTTTCATATTCGTTCGACTTAGCAAGTTATATTTATTACTTGTTAAACGGTTTCACTCATTCTGTTTCACTCGTTCAATATATATTACGTAGCTTATGAACAGGACTATCGTGATGGTGGAGAGAGTGGATGACTGTCCAGTTTGGTTTTTTGTTTAGCTACACAATGGGTTACATGCGTTATCTGTGTGGTACACTTACTGCTGAGCCACTGGTGGGCACAGTTGTTAGGAGTTGGGACCTTGACAATTTTTCAAATTGTGTCTCCTCACGGACAGAAGTACAGAAAAATTTATTCAAGTCTAGGATTTGTACTGAATGAGAGAGATATGCGGTGTTTACAGTTGTTATAAAGAATAACAGTTTGGAATCATAAAACTTTAAATGATAATTCTTAAACACCAAAAAAAAATAATCATGATTTGAAAACTGTTATTTAGTATTTTCAACCTACATGGCTTTTTTTTTTCCAACACACGTATAAACGGCCGGGTCAAGAAACTTCTAAAGTTCAGGCATATCCGTATCTAATTTATAACTACAGACTAGTAGGAGAGTAACCAATAAGTATTGACCTCTACTTTTATGGCTACCCTTAGCCAAATAT
>NW_013698349.1:0-641 GCF_000517525.1 Limulus polyphemus | reverse complement strand
GTAATTCTACACGGCCGCATCAAACCAACACTTCAACATAACGTAATTCTACACGGCCGCATCAAAGTAACATTTCAACATAACGTACTTGTACACGGCCGCATCAAACCAACACTTCAACATAACGTAATTCTACACGGCCGCATCAAAGTAACACTTCAACATAACGTACTTGTACACGACTGTATCAAACTCGAACACTTCAACATAACGTATTTCTATACGACTGTATCAAACTAACACTTCAACATAACGTAATTCTACATGGCTGCATCAAACTAACACTTCAACATAACGTATTTCTACACGACTGTATCAAACTCGAACACTTCAACATAACGTATTTCTATACGACTGTATCAAACTAACACTTCAACATAACGTATTTGTACACGGCTGTATCAAACTCGAACACTTCAGCATAACGTATTTGTACACGGCTGTATCAAACTCGAACACTTCAGCATAACGTATTTGTACACGGCTGTATCAAACTCGAACACTTCAGCATAACGTATTTGTACACGGCTGTATCAAACTCAAACACTTCAACATAACGTATTTGTACACGGCTGTATCAAACTCAAACACTTCAACATAACGTAATTCTACACGGCTGTATCAAACTCAAACACTTCAAC
>NW_013698348.1:0-641 GCF_000517525.1 Limulus polyphemus | reverse complement strand
CTATCTAATTATTTATGTATAACTGCCCTTCTTCATCTAAAGCTATTTTGCAACAACTCAGATTCTGTAAATGTTTACATTATGCACGTGATTTGAAGCAAAAGAAATGATGTTATGCTTGACGCATGATTTGAAGATAGAGAACATATTCGATGCTTCATTAAGTGTATTATATCAATCGTACAACACTTTATAACATGAAAGTTATAACTTTTGCATTAGTCAACCAGAACTAACCTTGATCTAGATTGATCTAGAACATTCTGATAGCGTTGTGTGTTCGAATGCTGTTTAATTCCACATGTGAGAGTCCAAAATCGTGTTTCGTATCTACAGCTTCATGCTCTTTTTGTAGCCGTGTTTTGCGATGCGTTTGTAATGGTTGAATGTCATATCAAAACTGTGTGAAACATTTTACTATTATTCTACAATTTTAAATTCAAATGTGTTATTTTACAAAGCCTTTTCGTACTTCTAGTTAAAATAAATTTAATGTTTGTAATTCACCCAAATCATGAACTTACACTGGGTGAAAAACGATAATAAAACGTCCTTTACCTCTTTAGCAGGTAAAAATGTACCATGTCTTTCATCCTACCCTACAGAAACTGTTTTACTTAATGGCCTTTACCTCTTTAGCA
>NW_013698347.1:0-641 GCF_000517525.1 Limulus polyphemus | reverse complement strand
TTATGTAAAGTTGCTTGTCCAACTGGAATTATACTGCTAATTGTACTGTTTTATGATATTTATTTTTCAATTACAGTACCACACTAACCCCATTACAGTACCACACTAGCCCCATTACAGTACCACACTAGCCCATTACAGTACCACACTAGCCCATTACAGTACCACATCACCCCATTACAGTACCACACTAACCCATTACAGTACCACACTACCCCATTACAGTACCACACTACCCCATTACAGTACCACACTACCCCATTACAGTACCACAACAGCCCATTCTCTTTGCCCCATCTATTTGGTGTATTTAGTGTCATTAGCTAACGAATGATATATATATAATGATATTAAAATTGAGATTTAAACAATACATCAAAAGAGCTATTTATGTTAGGTTGAATTTTACTTCATTTTACTCAATGATTAAATCTTGAAAAAAGATTAGTTGGTTGTTATAGAAACCCACTTTTAACTGATCGTTTTTTATACATCTTACATTTACAAACTGTTGGCGGATTTTCTATACCGATGTTTCAGAGTTGAGACAAACTGTTGGCAGATTTTTTATCCTGATGTTTCAGAGTTGAGACAAACTGTTGGCGGATTTTCTATCCCGATGTTTCAGAGTTGAGACAAAG
>NW_013698346.1:0-641 GCF_000517525.1 Limulus polyphemus | reverse complement strand
GGTCGCCGATAATTTTTCATTCATCTTTTAACTGTCGTTTCAAGCATGTGTTTATCCTTACGATTTACAGAGAAACGTATACCTCTCTTGCCTTCCCTGTCACTTACTGGTTTGTCTATCTGCTCAATATGTCCAATCGAGTTATTCGTTAATCTATCTGTTAGGATAATCTTATCTAATTCATCCCTTCAATAAATTATTTGGTTCATTCGCTTCTCTTTTCGTCCGTTTTTCTGACAGCCTTTTATCACCATTTAGCTGGTTTTTAGTCAGTCAGACTGTTATCACCTCTCAGATATTTGTCAGGCTGCAATCACCACTTAGCTATTTGTCAGTCACACTATTATCACTACCTAGCTATTTGTCAGTCAAAGTGTTTACACCATTTAGCTATTTGTCAGTCAGACTATTATCACTACTTAGCTATTTGTCAGTTAAAGTGTTAACACCATTTAGCTATTTGTCAGTAAGATTGTCATCACCACTTAGCTATTTGTCAATCAGACTATTAGCACCACACAGCTATTTGTTCGTTTGTCATTCAACCTGTCATCATCACTTAGTTGGTTGGTTGGTTGTCATTCAGATTGTTAGCACCACACTACTCTGCTGTTTATTCGTTTGTCAGTTGGTATGTTATT
>NW_013698345.1:0-641 GCF_000517525.1 Limulus polyphemus | reverse complement strand
ATAACTTGGAAACTATTACATGCCACAAAACAGCCGTAGGGAATAATTTACATAACTTCGAAACTATTACATGCCACAAAACAGCCGTAGAAAATAATTTACATAACTTAGAAATTATTACATACCACAAAACAGCCGTAGGGAATAATTTACATAACTTGGAAATTATTACATGCCACAAAACAGCCGAAGGGAATAATTTACATAACTTGGAAACTATTACATGCCACAAAACAGCCGAAAGGAATAATTTACATAACTTGGAAACTATTACAAACCACAAAACAGCCGTATGGAATAATTTACATAACTTGGAAACTATTACAAGTCATAAAACAGCCGTAGGGAATAATTTACATTACTTGGAAATTATTACATGCATAAAACAGCCGTAGGGAATAATTTACATAACTTGGAAACTATTACATGCCACAAAACAGCCGTAGGGAATAATTTACATAACTTGAAACTATTACATGCCACAAAACAGCCGTAGGGAATAATTTACATAACTTGAAACTATTACAAACCATAAAACAGCTGTAGGGAATAATTTACATAACTTGAAACTATTACAAACCACAAAACAGCCGTAGGAATAACTTAAGAGTATTGTTGCGTCAGCGAGTCACATGACCACC
>NW_013698344.1:0-641 GCF_000517525.1 Limulus polyphemus | reverse complement strand
GAACAGATCCGATGACGGTAAGACTATCATTAGAGTTGATTTCAAAGCTTTTAAAGCACAACTGCACAATTGTCCGTATCGTAGTTTTTCTCTCTTTTTTTTTCCTATGTCATTATTGTGTTTATTATATCTGTTATTACTGACAACTCTAGTGAGACGTAGTTCAAGTAATCTGGAAGAACAACGATCTCGCGGCTCATTGTACACAATTATGTTAAACGCTTTTTTTTGAAAGTTTATAATAGGTTCGGTGTAAGATGGAATTATACGCTATTGCTCTTGAGAAAAAATGATAGAAGGTGATTATGAAAGTATTTTAATATTAAATGCATGTTGATCTTTTGTGTTTCACATAGTCAGGTTATAAGAAATGCAGCCCGTCAGGAATCGGCAAACGCAAGTTTATCATTTAAAACAATGATTTTCAATCTTATTTTTGTTTATCACAGCCGATCACAATGAGGTCCATACATTATGCTAACCCTTCTTTCATGTAATTATGCAATCTCTCCACGAACCACCTGAAGGGATCCAGGGAACAACAGACTGGATTAAAGCCATTACTTTGGTTGAATTGTTTGGGCATGATTTAGACATCTGATTTACACGAATCAATTATTTTTGGTTGTCGTTGTTTAAGC
>NW_013698343.1:0-641 GCF_000517525.1 Limulus polyphemus | reverse complement strand
TGTTGTTACTAGAAGACAAGTACAGACCAGACTATAATTAGTTATATAAAACTCAATGCTGTTACTAGAAGACAAGTACAGACTAGACTATAATTAGTTATATAAAACTAAGTGTTGTTACTAGAAGACAAGTACAGACTAGACTATAATTAGTTATATAAAACTCAATGCTGTTACTTACAGACCAGACTATAATTAGTTATATAAAACTCAATGCTGTTACTAGAAGACAAGTACAGACTAGACTATAATTAGTTATATAAAACTAAGTGTTGTTACTAGAAGACAAGTACAGACTAGACTATAATTAGTTATATAAAACTAAGTGTTGTTACTAGAAGACAAGTACAGACCAGACTATAATTAGTTATATAAAACTAAGTGTTGTTACTAGAAGACAAGTACAGACCAGACTATAATTAGTTATATAAAACTCAATGTTGTTACTAGAAGACAAGTACAGACTAGACTATAATTAGTTATATAAAACTAAGTGTTGTTACTAGAAGACAAGTACAGACTAGACTATAATTAGTTATATAAAACTAAGTGTTGTTACTAGAAGACAAGTACAGACTAGACTATAATTAGTTATATAAAACTAAGTGTTGTTACTAGAAGACAAGTACAGACTAGACTAT
>NW_013698342.1:0-641 GCF_000517525.1 Limulus polyphemus | reverse complement strand
CCTACCAGCCTGAAAGAGCTTTGAATCAACTTAGCCCAACAATGGAATAATATGCCCCAAGAGACTGATTCAGGACAAAAGAAGATGCTGTCATTAATATGAGATGAGGACTTATCTGGTATTAAACTGAAAACAGAACATTGTTTGATTATTATTTGGACACTTTGACGTTTTCAATAATAAATTTTATTTTGGGGGTAATGAAGATTATGGACATTAATTATGTTATCATGTCTTTATTTTTGTCAAGGTCAATTATGTTATTGTGTCTTTATTTTTGTCAAGGTCAATTATGTTATGTCTTTATTTTTGTCAAGGTCAATCTTGTTATCATGTCTATTTTTGTCAAGGTCAATTTTGTTATCATGACTATTTTTGTTTAGGTCAACTTTGTTATGTTTTTGTTTTGTCAAGGTCAATTTTGTTATAATGTCTATTTTTGTTAAGGTCAATTTTGTTATCATGTCTTAATTTTTGTCAAGGTCAATTTTGTTATCATGTCTTTATTTTTGTCAAGGTCAATTATGTTATGTCTTTTTTTTGTCAAGGTCAATTTTGTTATGTCTATTTTTGTCAAGATCAATTTTGTTATCGTGTCTTTTTTTTGTCAAGGTTAGTTAAAACCTTATTGTTGAATGCAA
>NW_013698341.1:0-641 GCF_000517525.1 Limulus polyphemus | reverse complement strand
ACACACACACACACACACACACACACACACACACACACACACAATTTTTACACTTGGGCCCTAAAACAACAACAACAACAAACAAATCACACGATTCAAGTTCTTTTTATAGTATGCATAACAAAGCCATTTTTCATACATACATATATATTGTTTTAGTATCAAAATAATCACAAATCAGCTGATTTTCAGGCTCTTACCTGCAGGCCTTTGGACACATAGTGAAGCACGAGTTGAATGATTTTTTGTAAATCTCGTCTAAGCAATCTGAACATGAAAATCAAAGAAAAAATACAGATCGTAAGTAAGATTTTTGAAATGATAAAATAACATAACTTTGACATAAGTGAAATTTGTTACATAAGGAAGATATAGAACTTTGGTACGACAAGAAATAATGAAAACATGGATTTAGTTTCGTAAACTCCAATTTAACTATATACAAGTTACTGGTCACCACTGTTCGGTCCACTAGGTCTTCGGAAATGCTGAAAAACAACAACACAGGTTTACAACAAGCAAAGGTAAGAATATTCTTATATTCAGTAGGTTTACAATATGCACGACAACAAACAAAGGTAAGAATATTCTTTAATTCAGCAGGCTTACAATATGCACAACAAACAAACAAACAAAGGTAA
>NW_013698340.1:0-641 GCF_000517525.1 Limulus polyphemus | reverse complement strand
CAAACAAACAAACTAGCGCAGATCTTCGTCAGGTCCAGAGGAAGATCTTTTCTAGCAATTTGAAACACCATTCAAAACTTCTAAGACAGATGCAGTTCTTTAACAATGCCTTTCAAGTATACTCTCCGCTGTCTAAACTTTCTCTCATGCAAGATTAAGACTAGGTGGAGTGGAAAGTCCTTAGGGTGTCATGAAAGTAATCATAAGACTGACACATGAAAACACACTGTTAAGTAGGTAAGTTTATGATCCTTATCTTGGAGTGACAACTAAAATCACTTAATCTTTAAATTCATTATTTAAGTCAGTAATTGAATAGACATCATCTTCCCTTTACTTTCATTATTCACAGAAGTATTAGCTATCAGAAGTGCAAAGAGGTATAGGTCAAAATTGGTAATTATATTCTAAACTTTGAAAGATATAACAATTACAGCACATAGTTGTCACCAAGATAATATCATTGACATTGTACAAGGTCAATTATACTCAACTAATAAGATTGTCCTCAAAATTACTATAATCTCAAATTAAATTTCATTCAAGTACTTTGTCGAGCCGCAATTTGCAGGTCGCGGGTTCGAATCCTGTCACCGAACATGCTCGCCCTTTCAGTCATGGCGCATTATAATATGATGGTC
>NW_013698339.1:0-641 GCF_000517525.1 Limulus polyphemus | reverse complement strand
GTATATATCAATAAAGGTACATTCTCAGCATCATTAATTATGCAATTTAGAACCTTTTATGCTTCTGCTATCACCTTTTTATGTTTAGTTTTAATTGAGATTCGAACGATTTCACCTGCGATTCAGTAAGAAAGGTCGAAGCATCTCAATAGTCAGCAGTAGGTTAAGCAGACAGGAACATTTTGAAAGCAGCTACAGGCATAATATTATAGCCGGCTTGCCGCACAATATCTACCAAGGTGGTTCTAAACAGTTCATGAATACCTCTGCGTGTCATTTAGAGACTTTCCATGCTTCCTGTGCTTGGCCATTAAGCTCGTGATGCGCTGGTGGATTTCAGTCACCTTACCACTTCAAATCACTTTTCGCAGCCGCAACGCCAAGATAGTGCGGGAAATGCCTTCTTTTTTAGCCAATAAAAATGTCCAAAAACTTTTATTTCAAATTAAGAAAAACCGGATTAGGTTGCTTTTTTTCAACAAAAATATTCCCCACTGGCTCGTGAGGGGCCTTTTAATTACAACTAATTCTTACTACTAAGCGATGACATAGTGCACTGATCAGAAACAAATAGAGCGTATTTAGGATTAAACTGACGATAGTGATGAACAAGTTGGTAGGTTGGTCACTATCTAGTTTGG
>NW_013698338.1:0-641 GCF_000517525.1 Limulus polyphemus | reverse complement strand
AGAAGAAAGTAAGCCTATTTTAGCTAAATGTTCACATTGTCAGGACTTCTGACGTATACATTTGTATAACTCTTCATTTATTTACACATGCAAAATATACTAATTGTGTGATTGCTTGAATAAATGCAAATATTTTGTCAAAAAAGTGGATAGTCTGAAACCACCTGACTTTCAATGGGTCATGATATTTAGTGCTCGTTCAGCAAGAATATTGTTATCAAATACAGTTTCTTTTCATCGCCTTCTCAAAGACATCTTTCAACAGAGTCCATCAACAACGGTAATCGAAAAATAAAATGTGTGCCACGAAGAAACAAAAACAAAAAAAACCCGTTAGCCGCTGTTGCTGACCAATCGATGGAAGAAATGAATGGTTAATTTGCAGGGACTAGATTCTTTGGTTTCTATAGAATGGTGCATAACAACCATGTCTGTATGATCTTCTTAATTATGTCCATCCCACAATACTACATTTCCACCCTAACACGAAGAATCAGAAAGAAAAGTTGAAAGAGTCCACAACTTTAGGGTTAGAAAAGTAGGACTCAAAATTTGGCAAAAACAGTTCAACTTAGAATTAATATAGTGGATTAAAGATTAAGCAATAGAATAACAAGAAATAAAAAACATAACCAGTAATA
>NW_013698337.1:0-641 GCF_000517525.1 Limulus polyphemus | reverse complement strand
GCTCTAGCTAGCTTCGGGTATTAAAACCGATTTTTAGCGTTATTAAGCCCTCAGTCTTTGCCACTGATCTACCTGGGCACAGAAGCACTAATTGCTACAATATTTTTTCAAGCACATAGTGTGTATAAATATAGCTTTGCCGAGGTTACTGAATGGCGACACATATAACACCATTATTTTACATCTAAACTGTTCCTACTTAAACGATTTATTTCTGGACATTTAGGTGTTCTAAAGGACAACAGAGAGACTTTGTCCTTTGTAATATATCACAGAAGTGTGTAGAAAATCGCATAGCAGTAGAACGACTTTTTTAAACTGGAATATAGCTGGAACAGGACTGTCTGTCTTTAATTATTATCTCATTTAGGGTATTCTATAAACAAAAGTTTGTGTGTCCGTTTATATCTGGGGAACCTCTAGATCGATTGTCAATAAATCTGGCACGTGATGTTGGGTGTCCACGCGAAGTGACTTAGCGTGGCCAGCGTGCGGAACTGACCCCTAGGTCTTCCCTGTGTCCATTAATAAAATATGAATTGATATTTGAAGAAAGAAAATTTCATCAAGTGTGAATATTTCGACCAGATCGCTTAATAAAAGATGTTGCTATTATGTTACCATTCTGATCAAAGTTAATT
>NW_013698336.1:0-641 GCF_000517525.1 Limulus polyphemus | reverse complement strand
CTACGGATCGTGTTTCGCCGAGATCAAAGTCCAACTACTTCGCATTTAGTTTTTATATCTCTGAACAGTAGTCATTAATTGTTTGTCCAAAGAACCAATAGAAGGGATCTGGGTAAGGGGAAGGAGATTTATGAGGACGAGATTAAAGTTTTACGTCATGTCTTGTCCTACAAGGTCCAATAAAACTTTGTATTTGTAATTTGCATTTTTTTTTGTATTTATGATAAAACTATTAGAGCTATCTGCTGTCCTAATTATGAACTACTACTGACCAGAAAGAAGGCAGCCGGTCAAAAACACCCCATTACTGATTATCCACACTAAGGGATTGACTGCAACTCTTATAACGCGCTACGGATCGTGTTTCGCCGAGATCAAAGTCCAACTACTTCGCATTAGTTTTTCATATCTCTGAACAGCAGTCATTAATTGTTTGTCCAAAGAACCAATAGAAGGGATCTGGGTAAGGGGAAGGAGATTTATGAGGACGAGATTAAAGTTTTACGTCATGTCTTGTCCTACAAGGTCCAATAAAACTTTGTATTTGTAATTTGCATTTTTTTTTATTTATGATAAAACTATTAGAGCTATCTGCTGTCCTAATTATGAACTACTACTGACCAGAAAGAAGGCAGCCGGTC
>NW_013698335.1:0-641 GCF_000517525.1 Limulus polyphemus | reverse complement strand
AAAATAAGATAATGATACAAACTAATGTTTGAATGGTAAAATAAGATAATGATACAAACTAATGTTTGAATGGTAAAATAAGATAATGATACAAACTAATGTTTGAATGCCAAAATAAGATAATGATAGAAACTAATGTTTGAATGGTAAAATAAGATAATGATACAAACTAATGTTTGAATGGTAAAATAAGATAACGATACAAACTAAAGTGGGAATTGTAAAATAAGATAATGATAGAAACTAATGTTTGAATGACCAAAATAAGATAACGATGCAAACTAATGTTTGAATGCCAAAATAATATAATGATACAAACTAAAGTGTGAATGGTAAAATAATATAATGATACAAACTAAAGTGTGAATGGTAAAATAAGATAATGATACAAACTAATGTTTGAATGCCAAAATAATATAATGATACAAACTAATGTTTGAATGGTAAAATAAGATAATGATAGAAACTAAAGTGGGAATGGTAAAATAAGATAATGATATAAACTAAAATGGGAATTGTAAAATAAGATAACGATACAAACTAATGTTTGAATGCCAAAATAAGATAATGATACAAACTAATGTTTGAATGGTAAAATAAGATAATGATACAAACTAAGTGTTTGAATGCCAAAATAATAT
>NW_013698334.1:0-641 GCF_000517525.1 Limulus polyphemus | reverse complement strand
GAGATTAAGCACGAAATTTTCATCAGACATTACTGGACAAATAAAATTGGCACCTGAATTTTTTGATTATAGAGTTGGATAATAGAGACAAATTTTGCTCCCTTTCAATATGGCTAGACTGTAGATTTTTAGAACAAAGACAAAATTGACAGTAATAGGACTAAAGCTATTTTGGACAAGTTTACGACAAAAGAAATAAGACAAAATGATAGTTTTTACTTTGTCTGGAATTATTTTACAAGTTCTGATCTCTACTGTAGGTTCCAGAATTTCAAGTTCCTCAAGATCATTGGGCAAAGACCATTAACAGACAACAGAAAATAGTTCTTGGACACTTCTATCTTTTTAAGAAACCACCATGCCAATAGTTGTTGATGATTTTTAGCAGAAAGCTGTACAGTAGGTTATCCGCATACTTTCCACTGTTGGAATCAAACCATGGATTTCAGCGTTATAAGTCCATAAGCTTACATCGGGGGACAACTTGCTAGTAAGCATTGAGCCTTACTTATATGATCATCTGACAAGTCAGCCAAGTGTTTAAGGCTGAAATATACATTAAACTAAATTTTGATCTTTAATAGATCATGTGTACAATTTCTTTTTGAATAACATAAAAATAAAATAAATACATATACCGT
>NW_013698333.1:0-641 GCF_000517525.1 Limulus polyphemus | reverse complement strand
TAGAATACACGTTAGTGACAGAAATAGTTTCTGAATGATGAGATTTTCAATCAACATATATGAATAACTGTGCATGATAACTGCTAAAGAAAAACTAGGAAATAGACACGTTTTGTGGTAAGATTGTTGAAATAATGTTTCTTTCAAAAACGTTTTCAAGACGTTACTTTTTCCTCGTGACATTAGGTTAGTTATAGCTCGTGTTATCATGTTCTTTAGACTAGATGTATTATTTTTCTATTGTAATCGTTCATAGACTCTGATCTTTTTCTTTTAATATGGTGAAAATAAATGTAATCCTACTGTTTTAAGGGCAACGATTATTGTGCACCTTTAAAATATAAGGAAGAGCTTTACTTCTATCTATTGTGTTGAAGACCAACCATGATAAGTGATTGTTAAACACAAGCTTTCATTATTATACAATATCCGTCATCAGGTTAAATCCGTAATGGACAAACTAAGAATGAAGTGTAAACCTAATATCAGGGAATGTCTGGCACAGCTCCTAAACTAAAGGAAGATGAAGTTTACACTGTAACCACTTTAATGTTATATACTCCATAATAAATCAAACTGACTGAATGTAGGTAATTATTAATCAAAGGTGTAGGTATACACTAACAACAATAATAATGAAA
>NW_013698332.1:0-641 GCF_000517525.1 Limulus polyphemus | reverse complement strand
AAAGGGCGAGCATGTTACCCGCTACCCACAGATTGCGAGCCGAGCGCCCTAACCACCTAGCCATGCCGGGCCTTACTAAAAAAAAAAGAAGAAACTTGGATTGTTGTATTAACATAAATATAGATCTAAATAACAGTGTTTGCATGAAACTTAAGTAGAACAGATTCCTTATGGAGATTTAAAATCATCAGTTTCCGTTGTGGCCTAGCTTATCGTGTCGTCAGGAGGTTCAAGGTTGATATCAAAGAACATGTTCCGTATTTAGGCTGATTTTTTTTTAACCTACTTGTTTTCCTAACGTTATAGGAGTGACAGTCAATCAAATTAACCAGTTAATGTCAGAAAAATACTTTATGGCGGTGAATGCTGTTGACTGGCTGCCTCGTCTCTGGTCAGTAGTTCAAAATTAGGGTCGATTATGCATGAGCCCTAAAGGTCTCTGACGTGGTCACTTAGTACAAATACACCAAAGGTTGAAAATATTACGTGCAATAGAATGGAAAGATTAGTTCCAAAAATGTGTCAAAATAAGGAGTAGCTAAAGAAGGAAGTCAAAATGTGAACTAAACTGACTTTAAAATTTGGTGTAAATAGGAAATTGTTTCTATACAAACATAAGTAGAGAGGTAATGACGATGTTT
>NW_013698331.1:0-641 GCF_000517525.1 Limulus polyphemus | reverse complement strand
CAAATATCACTTGACAATAATGGAGAAATTAAATGCATTGTTAATCGGATTTCCTATAAACAATTTTCGAATGCATTTCCTCTGTAAGTGGAGTGCAACTTTTCGCTACGAAAAGTTTTGTTTGATTTTAGCGCTCTCTTTGTGCATTCTATATTACAAATGTCCATCATTCAAACGAAAAAAAAAACTATTTTGTTGATGCAAAGAGAGAGACTTGAAAGACATCACTGAATAATCGATTTATTGAATTTCAGTCTGGTTTTTCACGGTTCGTAACAGTTATGAGGTATAGCAAAATAACTCGGAGCAAGGTAAGTCTCGCCTGTTCATGTTTCTGTCTTAATAACGTAAATATTTCTTAACCGAGGTAGTCTCGCCTGTTCATATTGCTGTCTTAATAAAGAATATATTTCTTAATCGATGTTGTCTCTCCTGTTCATGTTGCTGTTTTAACAACGGAAATATTTCTTAACCGATGTCGTCTCGCCTGTTCATGTTGCTGTTTTAATAACGAAATATTTCTTAACCGATGTCGTCTCGCCTGTTCATGTTGCTGTCTTAATAACGAATATTTCTTAACCGATGTCGTCTCGCCTGTTCATGTTGCTGTCTTAATAAAGAATATATTTCTTAATCGATGT
>NW_013698330.1:0-641 GCF_000517525.1 Limulus polyphemus | reverse complement strand
GGTTGCTACATACAACTACATCCAGTTACGCACATATTTTGTTATTACGTGAAATTTCATTTAAAGTAACTCTTCGGTAGCTCAACGTCAACTCCGAGGGCTTATAACGCTAAAGTTTCAAGCTCGAGGCACGTAATGGTCAAAACACAGATAGCTCATTGTATAACTTTGCGCTTAACAACAAAGAAACAGGCAATTCAGGTTTTATGTACGAATATTAAAAGTTACTCGTGAAATTTCATTAACTTAGAATTGATTGGAGCCATGTAAGCGTCAATAGTGCTTCATATCATGAAGATTACAGTCCAAACACCACTCAATGTTGTTGTTGTTTTTTTTATATCCAATATTCGATGGACAGTTTTACTGCTTTCCTTTTACCGCGTTAATCGCTTGATCTTGACCTTTTCCTCTTTCAGCTAACTCGTGATTTCTCTATGTACGGCCGGGTGTTTAGAGCGCACAACTCGCAATATGCGGGTTAGAATCCCTGTCACTGTTTAGTTTTAAAGACGTTATAATGTTACGGCTAATCCCACTGTTCGTTGGTAAGAGTAGCCAAAAATTGACAATGGGCGATGTTGACTAGCTGTCTTCCCTAAAGTCTATCATTGCTAAATTAGGGACGGCTAGCGCAAATA
>NW_013698329.1:0-641 GCF_000517525.1 Limulus polyphemus | reverse complement strand
ATTTCAGCTGGGGGCCCTATGATATGATATAATTTGCGCATATTTGTTAATCCAGCATGACTAGAAGTGTTTCACAAAAACTGCTATTTGGAGTTCCCTAAGGAGCTAGAGAAGGGGATGGGGTGCCCCCTGTCCTACACATTATACAATATAATATTTTATAATGAATCTGTTGTCAAACCTGAACTTTTTCTGTTTTATGTTACAGCATAGATAAACAGGAGAAAATTATAACTCTCTTTCTAGTATGTAAGTTAGATGTTAGGCCTGAATTGTGAATCAAACTTTTTCTGTTTTATGTTACAGCATAGATAAACAGGAGAAAATTATAACTCTCTTTCTAGTATGTAAGTTAGATGTTAGGCCTGAATTGTGAATCAAACTTTTTCTGTTTTATGTTACAGCATAGATAAACAGGAGAAAATTATAACTCTCTTTGTAGTATCAATCAGTTAGATGTTAGGCCTGAATTGTGAATCAAACTTTTTCTGTTTTATGTTACAGCATAGATAAACAGGAGAAAATTATAACTCTCTTTGTAGTATCAATCAGTTAGATGTTAGGCCTGAATTGTGAATCAAACTTTTTCTGTTTTACGTTACAGCATAGATAAACAGGATGTTGCGTCATCGAGAATCGAC
>NW_013698328.1:0-641 GCF_000517525.1 Limulus polyphemus | reverse complement strand
AATTACGAAGAGTATTAATTTTAAACTTTGATGTAAGGGAAACACCTAATATTGTCTCACGTACTATCCACCCTTCCAGGGGGGGGGGGGTAAGTTTAAAATAAAGAAACAAAATATCTCCTCCTCCCTGATCAATGTTTAAACATTTAGATCTTGATTCCGGTATTATTCTTCAGTTATAAATTAGAAAACAACTGGCCGAATTGTTTTTCATATTTTTTCTTTTCTTTTTTAGGGTAGGCGAAGTTTAGAATTGTTGAATGAAGATTGTGAAGAAAGTTCAGAAGAAACGTCCATGAACACAGAAAGGGCATTAAGCACTTGAGAATTGATTGGTGTGGGGAGGTTGCCCGAGTCTTTGAAATCTGTGAATAAGTGAATCATCGACCACCAGGTTGAATTTCACCACAGTTTGATGGCGTGAGTTTGATCATACCTATTTTTTATAACTAGTAGTGGACGTGGGTCAAAACGTTTTCCTTCTTATACGTGTAATATCTGACTGCAGGTATAAATCTGACTTCAATATCTTTAGTTAACCAAAATATTTCATAGAGTTTTATTTAACTTTATATATATATATTTAAGACAAGAATTAAAACTGACTATAAAATGAAGCCATGTCTAAAAATTTAGTGATG
>NW_013698327.1:0-642 GCF_000517525.1 Limulus polyphemus | reverse complement strand
AATTGAAGTATACTGAAAGAAAGTTTTAATACACAACAACTGTTTTATGTGACGAGAAACGTCATGAAGATAGGAGTTGTATGATGGAAGACAATTAGTGTACAATGGATTTAGACGCAGTGAACGCGTCTTTATTTAATACATACAACATTCTGGACGATCTCAGCTGTTTCGATGGCCTCTAGAGCGTGCACTGTTTTTAGTGATCTTTCAGGTGTGGGCTTTTTATATAATATGTTCATAAATTCTCGGGACTTTGAGTTGAGAAATGTTTTCCCGATGTGGTCTCTGTGAGAATGACTTTAGAAAGGTGCTCCATTTTATGGAATTTTGGTAGATAAACAGACACACTTTAAACTTTTTTTTGTTTTGTTTGTTTAATATTTGGGAATTGCCCATTCCAAATATTTGCATTACTTTTCAAATTTAACAGCTAACTACAATTCGACTGAGTGATTGATTACTTCACGACCAGAAAAATGTACATACACAAAATTGTAGAATGTGTGGTTCATGTACAGTTGTTAACACAAGTGGCGGAATAGAAAGATGAGGCTTTAGGCAACATACGCTTAGCTATTCAGAGCTGTCTAATGAAGACCAGCTGAAGCAGGCTGAAACGTTACAAATTTATATTTTTTT
>NW_013698326.1:0-642 GCF_000517525.1 Limulus polyphemus | reverse complement strand
TTTAAACAACTCTATTTATTCAAAACCTTTAGATTTTCAATGTATATATTTCATCAAGAGCACTCAATTCTTGCTACACTTATCCCCCAGTGGGTCAGCGGCTAGTTTCCGGACTTACAATGCTAAAAGTCTTAACTTTGATGGTTATCCTTTTGCGTGTAGTATAAATTTTTAAAATTTGTTTGTGTACGAAGTCTGGTGTTGCGTGTTATAATTGAAAACGTTCTTTGTTATCAAGAGCCGATACGATAAGTAATTTCTGTACTTTGTAAAGAATGCCAAGGATAGTGAGCGGCCTTCGTCATAATGTTCTTACAAAAAAAAGGTATAACAGCGGTTTTAAAGAATAATACGCCCACACGTTTATTGGATGTATCCTATGTTACATTGATATATCATTTATAATCGAAGTTTTGCTTTCAATACCTGGGGAAAGGCGTGGCCTAGTAGTTAGTACTTTGTATTCGCCACAGAAAAGTTGCGGGTTCACAGCTGTGTCCCTGATAGTCCTCGTGTATTTGAGCAAAATATTTATCCCATATTTTCTTCAACCTACTCAGCTGTAAACTAGGTACCAGGTATTACTTGAGCATGGAAGCAAATTATGCAAATATACTAATAAGTTGGTAAACAACGATTTAT
>NW_013698325.1:0-642 GCF_000517525.1 Limulus polyphemus | reverse complement strand
TTGTACGAGAGGGAGAGGTGGGGTGGGGGCTTAGTGAACACCCAGGAAAGAAAAAAACGAAGCTTCAAGTAACATAATAAGAGATGTTTTTCTATGGCCCACCCGGTATTTGAGAAACACATGGACGCAACTGGTTTTGAATATTCTTTACTTGTTTCAGAACACATGTATTTTTTTATATTTTGGTTTCAAATAAATAATGCCTTACCATTTATTATTTTCACGCGGTAAAAAAAGGACACTCTATCCTACTTTATAATTAATTTTAATGTCAGTTTTTAGAACGAAAACTTGAATTAAAAAATACTAAATCCAACTGTCACCAAACCAGAAAAATGAAACAGTGCATTATCAGTAACTGATAATAATAAAGTAGCTAAACAAATTACTTTAATTTGAAATATCTTTTTGTTTCAGTTCTTTTTTCTAAAACAAAATTTTTCCAGTGAACGAGCGTCAATGAACTAAAATTATCAAGTAATATAATGATATGACACAAGAAAAACAAGTGAATAAGCTTACGACAAACAAATTGCAAATCAGTCCAAATTACAACAGATTTAGTTAATCGTGGTTTCAGAAAACAGATTATTTTGTTATTGGTTTCATTCGGTATGTAAGAACACAAATACTACTCACTTG
>NW_013698324.1:0-642 GCF_000517525.1 Limulus polyphemus | reverse complement strand
CCACAATTAATCACTGAGAACAGTTTGTTTGTGTTAGAAAGGCTTGCAGAGTTAATATTTGAATTTGCTAGCAAATCATATAGTGTCAAGATCAAGTGTAAGTAACCATTTAGTAGTAAGAGAAGGGGTATTGATGAGTTACTATTTACCCGTACGGCACTCCTTCAAAAACTGTTAAATAGTGGCATATCAAACAGGTCAAATCTGGGAGCAAACACTAGTTCAATCTTCACATCTGCCTTATTTAAGTAAATGGGTCTAGTGCAAGACCAACAGAGGTTGCTGGTATCCTTTTTGGACTATGCTTCCAGAAATAATGGCCTCCTTTGTCAAGCTCCTGCGTTGCAGTTGTAACAACTCTAGCAGGCGCGATAGTGAAACTGAGAAGATATGAATGTGCCAAAATAGTACTGGACAGTATCATAGCAGTTGTAATAATTTTCATAATTTCAATACAGGTAGATCTTTGTTTTTGTTCTAATACATTTATTTTTATTTTACTGTTTGTTCTGACAAAATGGAATTGGAGTTGCGGCCATTTCTATTACTAAAGTAAATTCCAGACTAATTTTGATGTGGATAAATCGATAAAATGCTTGAAATGTAAAGTTTGTATATGTATATATATATATATATATAGTA
>NW_013698323.1:0-642 GCF_000517525.1 Limulus polyphemus | reverse complement strand
TTTAGGAATATTATTTATAAATTTTTAAAGAAAATTGTATTAACACACACTTCAATGACAATGGTTCAACTGTATGCTGTTGCACTGCAAATACTTTTATATATGTATATCACACTGTCGAAATATTAAACAATATTCTTGCACATTAATACACTTAATGCCAAGTTCACCTGGATCAGAACTTTTACTGAAGCATCTGGTTAAACTTTTACACACATAAATGATTTGAAAAATGACAAATTTCAAAAACACTTAGCAAATATAGCATTTTATAGAAGTTAGCCTTTGTTACGGTTATAACACTATTATATACAAACACAGGATACAGGATTCTTATTGTTGATTACTTCCATAACATGTTTCATTGTTTCTGGTATCAAATAGGTAGGTTAGATTACAAAAAATATAGCTAAGTAAATGTTACAGTATTTATGAAATCATACTGTAAACACTCTTAAGAATCTAAACAAAAACTTCTAATTATCAGCACTGAAAAAGATCACTAACATAATTACGTAGACATGAAACAAACTATGACAAAATGAACAAGTACACACACAAATGTTTCTCAAACACTGCTACTGGTAATGTAAGTGTTTACCATGTATCTCTATCCTTATGTTTTCAAATATTTTCAAAAAG
>NW_013698322.1:0-642 GCF_000517525.1 Limulus polyphemus | reverse complement strand
ACTTACACATTATGTACATTGTTATACATGAAAAACATAATATATACTTACACATTATGCACATTGTTATACATGAAAAACATAATATATACTTACACATTATGTACATTGTTATACATGAAAAACATAATATATACTTACACATTATGCACATATGTATTTAAATATAATTGTTATACATGAAAAACATAATATATACTTACACATTATGCACATTGTTATACACCTATCGATACATGCATAGGTGTAAATAGGCACACACACACACATATATATATATATTATATAGACAGAGAGATAAACTTACATGCATGAATAAGTATATATGTATACAAGTCTGTTCTTGATAAACTGGAAATAGTTCAAATAAAAACGGTGAATAAAATATTTGATTCCAAACGTATAAGTTACAGACAAGAACACGGTATGCTTCAACTACGGAAGGTAAAACAACTGGTTTTTGTTTGTTTTTCTAAGGATGCAACGTCGAAGATCGTTGTTAAATGAATGACAACAAATGTATTTTTGTGATGTAGAAACTTTCAATTGTTATTTTTTTAACAAGGTATTTTTTCAAATAAGAAGACTCAAGTGTGTAATTAACAGACAAATGCAGAGTCAACAAACTTTAATCCAAAATAA
>NW_013698321.1:0-642 GCF_000517525.1 Limulus polyphemus | reverse complement strand
CCTTCTCTCAAGCAAGAACACAAATCATCAGTAACAAGAAAAGTATTAAGAAATTATAAACAACTTCCCAGTTTTTAATTAATTATGTGGGGACCTTTTCTTATAACACTGTGTCCACCTTTCAAGTACGACTCTACCAGACTTTTATTAGAATTAATAGATTGTGTCATATATATGTAAAAGATCTCCCTTTCTTGCTGAAATGTTTGTTTATGAGTGTATTTTTAAGCCTAGATACATGCTCATTTATTGAACCTGATTGTAGAAGGTACAAGCATGTGATTTCATCCAATAAAATCATAGCTCAGCTTAGATAGTTGGGAAGTACATCCCCCACATATAGGTGCTAAAAGTAGATTCTGACATTTTTTCAACTTCAACTTGTGAATTACTAGATATGATTATAAAATGCTTGAACATAATTTTCTACACTGTTTTAAACTTAAAAATATTCAAATTGAATAGGAGCTCAATTTACAGTCACAGTTAAAATAGGTCATTATGTATCAGGGATTCTAATGACATAACACTGGTAATGTTGCTTGATTTCCTGATGTAATCACTAAAGTAAAATATCAGACTTAAAACGTGATTTGAGCTATAGGTCAGTGTTTGTTATATTCATCATTAGCACAACACTTT
>NW_013698320.1:0-642 GCF_000517525.1 Limulus polyphemus | reverse complement strand
GTAACAATGTGTATAATGTCATGAACCACATTGTTACACAGTAGTTACCAACCTGTCCTATAACAATATCAAGTATAATGTCATGAACTTATACACATTGTTACACAGTAGTTACCAACCTGTCCTATAACAATATAAATCTCATGAACTTCATATTGTTATAGGACAGGTTGGTAACTACTGTGTAACAATGTGTATAATCTCATGAACTTCATATTGTTATAGGACAGGTTGGTAACTACTGTGTAACAATGTGTATAATCTCATGAACTTTATATTGTTATAGGACAGGATTGGTAACTACTGTGTAACAATGTGTATAATCTCATGAACTTTATATTGTTATAGGACAGGATTGGTAACTACTGTGTAACAATGTGTATAATCTCATGAACTTTATATTGTTATAGGACAGGATTGGTAACTACTGTGTAACAATGTGTATAATGTCATGAACTTTATATTGTTATAGGACAGGTTGGTAAATACTGTGTAACTGTGTATAATGTCATGAACTTTATATTGTTATAGGACAGGTTGGTAACTACTGTGTAACAATGTGTATAATGTCATGAACTTTATATTGTTATAGGACAGGTTAGTAACTACTGTGTAACAATGTGTATAATCTCATGAACTTGA
>NW_013698319.1:0-642 GCF_000517525.1 Limulus polyphemus | reverse complement strand
AACAAACGGAGACGTAACAATATATATATATAATATAGTTTTGGCTTTAATGGACTGTCACTGCAAGTTTCTATAGTGGAATGACGTTTTGACTTCTGAACTGAGAACCTCATTAGGTTGAAGTAAAAGTCGTTATAACTATTTGTATGCTATTTATTTATTTTACTATTATTATTATTTTGGTTATCGCGGTCCTATGATAGAGTTCCTTCCTGTGTATTTGTTTCTCCATGTAAGTAGGCATATCTAAAAGTATGTTGTGTGACGTCTGTTAAATTCCTAATTGTCATAAACCAGTGACATGAAACATCAATTGATGCCTTGTGTGACGTCATATTTCATTCTGTGTAGTTTGGCGAAAGAGGCTGTCCAGAGGTTGTTGATGTCAAACCAGTGTTCTAAGTTGAATGTAGATTGGTGTAATTTGATTTAAAGGAATTTTTTTTACCTTTCCTACGTTTCCAACAGAGAGAGCCATGTCCAGAACTTGATGGCCACAGGTCATCATATGGCCTATTTTTTAATTTGTCTACCGATACTGATTGATTCGGATGTGTCAGTCTAGCAGCATACTTATGTTCTTTTAGTTTTTTTAATTCTTATGTGATTCGATCTGTTTCTTCAATGTACGTATGTTGTAGA
>NW_013698318.1:0-642 GCF_000517525.1 Limulus polyphemus | reverse complement strand
ATTTGTTTACTGTTTAACCTACTCACCTAACGTACTCATGACTGATTTGTTTACTGTGTTTAATCTACTCACCTAACGTACTCATGACTGATTTGTTTACTGTGTTTAACCTACTCACCTAACGTACTCATGACTGATTTGTCTACGGTGTTTAATCTACTCACCTAACGTACTCATGACTGATTTGTTTACTGTGTTTAACCTACTCACCTAACGTACTCATGACTGATTTGTTTACTGTGTTTAACCTACTCACCTAACGTACTCATGACTGATTTGTTTACTGTGTTTAACCTACTCACCTAACGTACTCATGACTGATTTGTCTACTGTACACGTTACTTTTCTCTACCGTACACATGAGTAGTTTGTCTACTGTGTTTAACCTACTCACCTAACGTACTCATGACTGATTTGTTTACTGTGTTTAATCTACTCACCTAACCTTTTTTATGACTGATTTGTTTACTGTGTTTAACCTACTCACCTAACGTACTCATGACTGATTTGTTTACTGTGTTTTACCTACTCACAGAACGTACTCATGACTGATTTGTTTACTGTGTTTAACCTACTCACCTAACCTTTTTATGACTGATTTGTTTACTGTGCTTAACCTACTCACCTAACCTTTTATGACTG
>NW_013698317.1:0-642 GCF_000517525.1 Limulus polyphemus | reverse complement strand
AGATATGTATCGATAGATATTGTAACGTAGATATGTATCGATAGATATTGAAACATAGATAGGTATCGATAGATATTGTAACATAGATATGTATCGATAGATATTGTAACATAGATATGTATCGATAGATATTGTAACATAGATATGAATCGATAGATATTGTAACATAGATATGTATCGATAGATATTGTAACATAGATATGTTTCAATAGATATTGTAACATAGATATGTATCGATAGATATTGTAACATAGATATGTATCGATAGATATTGTAACATAGATATGTATCGATAGATATTGTAACATAGATATGTATCGATAGATATTGTAACATAGATATGTTTCAATAGATATTGTAACATAGATATGTATCGATAGATATTGTAACATAGATATGTATCGATAGATATTGTAACATAGATATGTATCAATAGATATTGTAACATAGATATGTATCTGTTACAATATCTATCGATACATATCTATGTTACAATATCTATCATAGATATTGTAACATAGATATGTATCGATAGATATTGTAACATAGATATGTTTCAATAGATATTGTAACATAGATATGTATCGATAGATATTGTAACATAGATATGTATCGATAGATATTGTAACATAGATATGTATC
>NW_013698316.1:0-642 GCF_000517525.1 Limulus polyphemus | reverse complement strand
ACGTATAATTCCACTCTATATTTTATATTTGTATGCCTTTTTATATTTGACATTTTTGTGTAGAGAATTTTTGTCACCTACGTTAAGTACATATAATTTAAGCTATGCACTGCCGTTTATTTGTTGTTGTTGTGTAGTAACATTAATCGTTAGATCATTCTTAAACTAACTTGTGTAGCAACAGTGACTGTTAGAATATTCTAAAGCAAACTTGGGTAGTAACAATAACTGTTAGACCATTATAAAAGAAACCTGTGTAGTAACAGTAACTGTTAAACTATTCTAAAACAAACTTGTGTAATAACGGTAACTGTTAGACTATTCTAAAACAAACTTGTATAGTAACATTAATCGTTAGATCATTCTACAACTAACTTGTGTAGTAACAGTAACTGTTAGACTATTCTAAAACAAATTTGTGCATACTCTAAGCAACAGTTACATAAAGTGTTAGATAATGCGCAATTGTTTGATTATAACAATAAAAAATGACTGAAGTTTTAGAAAATTCTTACCGTGTGCTTTGGAACCTGGTTGACTTCTTCATAGTTAAGTGTTTGGAAATACAAAACAACTCGTAGCAATCCGCTAAAGATAAATTTTAATCACCCAGCTGATGACTTTACTCATTACAGTTAAAAA
>NW_013698315.1:0-642 GCF_000517525.1 Limulus polyphemus | reverse complement strand
AGGACAATGGGTATTTTAGGATTCCATTAACAAAGGTTCAGTGAACTCGCCCAGCAGAAAAAAAAAATGTTTGTTCTTCGAAATGAATCTCGGAAACTACTGGGATAAAACACGGATTCAGAAGTTATTAAAACTCACTGTGAAATGGAGGAACCAAATTCCCTGGAGTATCAGGAGAGACTTGATGTCCGTATTCCATATCAACTGAAACAGTTGTCAAATGGAAAACTCAAAGAAATTGCCTTAAAGTATATATATCAATCGAACTCTTCTGTGTTTTAACGTACATATTTGTTACGACAACAAATTAAATTGAATAATGCATACTAAACATTTACATATATATTGAGTGATTCAAAAAAAATGTGTACTCGAGGTATTCTTATTTCGTGTCTTTTTCTCTTTTCTCGGAGAAAAACTCACGGTACCATATCAAGTGACTGTTGACAAAAGAAATATTTCTAGTTTGTATATGAGTACCATTAGCGATGTAGAAACAATATTTTCCTTGGTCAACGAATAATCATTGTACAATCAATAAATAAAGACGGTTTGTTTGTTTGTTTTTGAATTTCGCGCAAAGCTACACGAGGGCTATCTGCGCTAGCCGTCCCTAATTTAGCAGTGTAAGACTAGAGGGAA
>NW_013698314.1:0-642 GCF_000517525.1 Limulus polyphemus | reverse complement strand
TATTGTATGTACGTAATAAAGTATGTACATCAGTTTTTCTAAAACATTTTATGACTAAGCGTAATTGGCCATTCTTAACACTTCTTTCGAAGTGGTGTCATTATGGATATGATTAGTTTGTTACGTTCCCAGAACATGTGTATAAGTAGAATGGTCGGTTACCGTGTACACGGTGTACTGACTGACCTTTTTGGCATTGACATGGATAGAATCGCCATGGAATTTACTCGACCACCAACCTAGGAAGAACTTCTCTAAAAATAAGAAAACAAGAGAAGATAAAAGACAAAAATGTCCTCTCATCTGCATACCATGAAAAATCCCCAAAAAAGACTTGATGAATAAACAGTCTGGTGTAGTGGTTTACTTTTTGTATTAGGAGTGTTCAGGGAACCTTACAATCCAAGAAGTGGTCAGTGTTATGAGCTATATTTCTAAAAAGTTTTAATTTAAACGTCATCAGATGAAGACAGACCAATGCTCGGCGAAAAATGTAGTAAGTATTAAATTATTTCATTATGCTTACAAATCGTTGTGTTTTTTATATATACAATTAACATATAGTGTTTTCATACTGTGTTGCCAATCAGAATGTTACTATGAAGAGCCTGTATTGAATGTATTTTATTTGTAGAATAAACA
>NW_013698313.1:0-642 GCF_000517525.1 Limulus polyphemus | reverse complement strand
TACAGATTCTGTAGCCTCAAACGTTACCTATTATAAACCTAAATACAGACTCTGTAGCCTGAAACGTTACCTATTAAAAACCTAAATACAGACTCTGTAGCTTGAAACGTTACCTATTAAAAACCTAAATACAGACTCTGTAGCCTGAAAAGTTACCTATTAAAAACCTAAATACAGACTCTGTAGCCTGAAACATGAACTATAGGAAAAATTATTCTGGCAATATATATATACTTTTTTTCTTGCTCCATTAGTAAGTCCGCTCTCGATGATTTTTTTCTAACGATAGAGCGCTGATCTTAATTGTATTTAAACAAACATATTCAGTTCACTACTGGACAGTAGCCTAGGAAATGTATCTGTGACGGAGTTACGCTTATTGGAAAATAATATTTGTTGCACGAGAACAGTGTGGGGCTATTTATCGATGTAGTGTTAATGTTAGGATTAACTGATATGTATTATATACCGTGTATTATTCATGGTAAAGACGAGACAAGACCTGACTCGATATACCGTGTATTATTCATGGTAGAGACGAGACAAGATCTGACTCGATATACCGTGTATTATTCATGGTAAAGACGAGACAAGACCTGACTCGATATACCGTGTATTATTCATGGTAGAGACGAGACAAGA
>NW_013698312.1:0-642 GCF_000517525.1 Limulus polyphemus | reverse complement strand
GTTTCTACAGTCGGATTAGTGTACTCCGTACTAAACAGTTTATAACAATACAACATCTGTTTCTACAGTCGGATTAGTGTACTCCGTACTAAACAGTTTATAACAATACAACATCTGTTTCTACAGTCGGATTAGTGTACTCCGTACTAAACAGTTTATAACAATACAACATCTGTTTCTACAGTCGGATTAGTGTACTCCGTACTAAACAAGTTTATAACAATACAACATCTGTTTCTACAGTCGGATTAGTGTACTCCTTACTAAACAGTTTATAACAATACAACATCTGTTTCTACAGTCGGATTAGTGTACTCCTTACTAAACAGTTTATAACAATACAACATCTGTTTCTACAGTCGGATTAGTGTACTCCTTACTAAACAGTTTATAACAATACAACATCTGTTTCTACAGTCGGATTAGTGTATTCCGTACTAAACAGTTTATAACAGTACAATATCTGTTTCTACAGTCGGATTAGTGTATTCCGTGCTAACCTAACCATGTATATTTCTATAGTACGCAAAGCGTCCTAAGACCTAAAGATTTACCTTCAGTAACCTGTGTTATTACAATAACCATAGCAACTTCCCTAGCTAATAACCTTCAAGTGTTTTTAAATATTTCGCTAGTTTACAG